>NW_026781272.1:0-300000 GCF_030144855.1 Hypanus sabinus | reverse complement strand
AATGGCCGCTGCACCCTCGCTAATCCAGGCAGCATCCTGTGAATCTCCTCCGCTCCCTCTCTAATCCGGTCAGCTTCCTGGTAAATATCCTCCGCACCCTCTCTAATCCAGGCAGCATCTAGGTAAATCTCCTCTGCACCCTCTCTAATCCAGACACAATCCTGGTGAATCTCCTCTACACCCTCTCAAATCTAGGCAGCATCCTGGTGAATCTCGACTGCACCCTCTCTAATCCAGGCAGCATCCTGTGAATCTCCTCCGCACCCTCTCTAATCCGGTCAGCTTCCTGGTAAATATCCTCTGCACCTTCCCTAATCCGGACAGCATCCTGGTCAATCTCCTCTGCACCCTCTCTAATCCAGAGAGCATTGTGGTAAATCTCCTCTGCACCCTCTCTAATCCAGATAGCATCCTGGTACATCTCCTCTGCACACTCTCTAATCCAGACAGCATCCTGGTAAATCTCCTCTGCACCCTCTCTAATCCAGACACAATCCTGGTGAATCTCCTCTACACCCTCTCAATTCTAGGCAGCATCCTGGTGAATCTCGACTGCACCCTCTCTAATCCAGGCAGCATCCTGTGAATCTCCTCCGCACCCTCTCTAATCCGGTCAGCTTCCTGGTAAATATCCTCTGCACCTTCCCTAATCCGGACAGCATCCTGGTCAATCTCCTCTGCACCCTCTCTAATCCGGAGAGCATTGTGGTAAATCTCCTCTGCACCCTCTCTAATCCAGATAGCATCCTGGTACATCTCCTCTGCACCCTCTCTAATCCAGACACAATCCTGGTGAATCTCCTCTACACCCTCTCAAATCTAGGCAGCATCCTGGTGAATCTCGACTGCACCCTCTCTAATCCAGGCAGCATCCTGTGAATCTCCTCCGCACCCTCTCTAATCCGGTCAGCTTCCTGGTAAATATCCTCTGCACCTTCCCTAATCCGGACAGCATCCTGGTCAATCTCCTCTGCACCCTCTCTAATCCGGAGAGCATTGTGGTAAATCTCCTCTGCACCCTCTCTAATCCAGATGGCATCCTGGTACATCTCCTCTGCACACTCTCGAATCCAGACAGCATCCTGGTAAATCTCCTCTGCACCCTCTCTAATCCAGACACAATCCTGGTGAATCTCCTCTACACCCTCTCAATTCTAGGCAGCATCCTGGTGAATCTCGACTGCACCCTCTCTAATCCAGGCAGCATCCTGTGAATCTCCTCCGCACCCTCTCTAGTCCGGTCAGCTTCCTGGTAAATATCCTCTGCACCTTCCCTAATCCGGACAGCATCCTGGTCAATCTCCTCTGCACCCTCTCTAATCCGGAGAGCATTGTGGTAAATCTCCTCTGCACCCTCTCTAATCCAGATAGCATCCTGGTACATCTCCTCTGCACCCTCTCTAATCCAGACACAATCCTGGTGAATCTCCTCTACACCCTCTCAAATCTAGGCAGCATCCTGGTGAATCTCGACTGCACCCTCTCTAATCCAGGCAGCATCCTGTGAATCTCCTCCGCACCCTCTCTAATCCGGTCAGCTTCCTGGTAAATATCCTCTGCACCTTCCCTAATCCGGACAGCATCCTGGTCAATCTCCTCTGCACCCTCTCTAATCCGGTCAGCTTCCTGGTGAATCTCCTCTACACCCTCTCAAATCTAGGCAGCATCCAGGTGAATCTCGACTGCACCCTCTCTAATCCAGGCAGCATCCTGTGAATCTCCTCCGCACTCTCTCTAATCTGGACAGC
This sequence comes from Hypanus sabinus, assembly GCF_030144855.1. Lineage (NCBI taxonomy): Eukaryota > Metazoa > Chordata > Chondrichthyes > Myliobatiformes > Dasyatidae > Hypanus > Hypanus sabinus. The sequence continues at coordinate 298,252 of NW_026781272.1, read as the reverse complement.
ATCCTGGTAAATCTACTCTGCAGCCTTTCTAATCCAGACAGCATCCTTGTAAATCTCCTCTGCTACCTCTCTAATCAAGACAGAATCCTGGTGAATATCCTCTGCAGCCTCTCTAATCCAGACGGCATCTAGGTTAATCTCCTCTGCACCCTCTCTAATCTGGACAGCATCCTGGTAAATCTCCTCTGCACACTCTCTAATCCAGGCAGCATCCTGGTAAATCTCCTCTACAGCGTCTCTGATCCAGGCAGCATCCTGCTAAATCACTGCACACACTCTAATCCAGACACAATCCTGGTGAGTCTCCTCTGCACCCTCTCTAATCTGGACAGCGTCCTGGTAAATCTCCTCTGCACACTCTCTAATCCAGGCAGCATCCTGGTAAATCTCCTCTGCAGCCTCTCTGATCCAGGCAGCATCCTGCTAAATCTCTGCACCCACTCTAATCCAGACACAATCCTGGTGAGTCTCCTCTGCACCCTCTCTAATCCGGACAGCATCCTGGTAAATGGCCTCTGCACCCTCGCTAATCCAGGCAGCATCCTGTGAATCTCCTCCGCTCCCTCTCTAATCCGGTCAGCTTCCTGGTAAATATCCTCCGCACCCTCTCTAATCCAGGCAGCATCTAGGTAAATCTCCTCTGCACCCTCTCTAATCCAGACACAATCCTGGTGAATCTCCTCTACACCCTCTCAAATCTAGGCAGCATCCTTGTGAATCTCGACTGCACCCTCTCTAATCCAGGCAGCATCCTGTGAATCTCCTCCGCACCCTCTCTAATCCGGTCAGCTTCCTGGTAAATATCCTCTGCACCTTCCCTAATCCGGACAGCATCCTGGTCAATCTCCTCTGCACCCTCTCTAATCCAGAGAGCATTGTGGTAAATCTCCTCTGCACCCTCTCTAATCCAGATAGCATCCTGGTACATCTCCTCTGCACACTCTCTAATCCAGACAGCATCCTGGTAAATCTCCTCTGCACCCTCTCTAATCCAGACACAATCCTGGTGAATCTCCTCTACACCCTCTCAATTCTAGGCAGCATCCTGGTGAATCTCGACTGCACCCTCTCTAATCCAGGCAGCATCCTGTGAATCTCCTCCGCACCCTCTCTAATCCGGTCAGCTTCCTGGTAAATATCCTCTGCACCTTCCCTAATCCGGACAGCATCCTGGTCAATCTCCTCTGCACCCTCTCTAATCCGGAGAGCATTGTGGTAAATCTCCTCTGCACCCTCTCTAATCCAGATAGCATCCTGGTACATCTCCTCTGCACCCTCTCTAATCCAGACACAATCCTGGTGAATCTCCTCTACACCCTCTCAAATCTAGGCAGCATCCTGGTGAATCTCGACTGCACCCTCTCTAATCCAGGCAGCATCCTGTGAATCTCCTCCGCACCCTCTCTAATCCGGTCAGCTTCCTGGTAAATATCCTCTGCACCTTCCCTAATCCGGACAGCATCCTGGTCAATCTCCTCTGCACCCTCTCTAATCCGGAGAGCATTGTGGTAAATCTCCTCTGCACCCTCTCTAATCCAGATAGCATCCTGGTACATCTCCTCTGCACACTCTCGAATCCAGACAGCATCCTGGTAAATCTCCTCTGCACCCTCTCTAATCCAGACACAATCCTGGTGAATCTCCTCTACACCCTCTCAATTCTAGGCAGCATCCTGGTGAATCTCGACTGCACCCTCTCTAATCCAGGCAGCATCCTGTGAATCTCCTCCGCACCCTCTCTAGTCCGGTCAGCTTCCTGGTAAATATCCTCTGCACCTTCCCTAATCCGGACAGCATCCTGGTCAATCTCCTCTGCACCCTCTCTAATCCGGAGAGCATTGTGGTAAATCTCCTCTGCACCCTCTCTAATCCAGATAGCATCCTGGTACATCTCCTCTGCACCCTCTCTAATCCAGACACAATCCTGGTGAATCTCCTCTACACCCTCTCAAATCTAGGCAGCATCCTGGTGAATCTCGACTGCACCCTCTCTAATCCAGGCAGCATCCTGTGAATCTCCTCCGCACCCTCTCTAATCCGGTCAGCTTCCTGGTAAATATCCTCTGCACCTTCCCTAATCCGGACAGCATCCTGGTCAATCTCCTCTGCACCCTCTCTAATCCGGTCAGCTTCCTGGTGAATCTCCTCTACACCCTCTCAAATCTAGGCAGCATCCAGGTGAATCTCGACTGCACCCTCTCTAATCCAGGCAGCATCCTGTGAATCTCCTCCGCACTCTCTCTAATCTGGACAGCATCCTGGTAAATCTACTCTGCAGCCTTTCTAATCCAGACAGCATCCTTGTAAATCTCCTCTGCTACCTCTCTAATCAAGACAGAATCCTGGTGAATATCCTCTGCAGCCTCTCTAATCCAGACGGCATCTAGGTTAATCTCCTCTGCACCCTCTCTAATCTGGACAGCATCCTGGTAAATCTCCTCTGCACACTCTCTAATCCAGGCAGCATCCTGGTAAATCTCCTCTACAGCGTCTCTGATCCAGGCAGCATCCTGCTAAATCACTGCACACACTCTAATCCAGACACAATCCTGGTGAGTCTCCTCTGCACCCTCTCTAATCTGGACAGCGTCCTGGTAAATCTCCTCTGCACACTCTCTAATCCAGGCAGCATCCTGGTAAATCTCCTCTGCAGCCTCTCTGATCCAGGCAGCATCCTGCTAAATCTCTGCACCCACTCTAATCCAGACACAATCCTGGTGAGTCTCCTCTGCACCCTCTCTAATCCGGACAGCATCCTGGTAAATGGCCTCTGCACCCTCGCTAATCCAGGCAGCATCCTGTGAATCTCCTCCGCTCCCTCTCTAATCCGGTCAGCTTCCTGGTAAATATCCTCCGCACCCTCTCTAATCCAGGCAGCATCTAGGTAAATCTCCTCTGCACCCTCTCTAATCCAGACACAATCCTGGTGAATCTCCTCTACACCCTCTCAAATCTAGGCAGCATCCTTGTGAATCTCGACTGCACCCTCTCTAATCCAGGCAGCATCCTGTGAATCTCCTCCGCACCCTCTCTAATCCGGTCAGCTTCCTGGTAAATATCCTCTGCACCTTCCCTAATCCGGACAGCATCCTGGTCAATCTCCTCTGCACCCTCTCTAATCCAGAGAGCATTGTGGTAAATCTCCTCTGCACCCTCTCTAATCCAGATAGCATCCTGGTACATCTCCTCTGCACACTCTCTAATCCAGACAGCATCCTGGTAAATCTCCTCTGCACCCTCTCTAATCCAGACACAATCCTGGTGAATCTCCTCTACACCCTCTCAATTCTAGGCAGCATCCTGGTGAATCTCGACTGCACCCTCTCTAATCCAGGCAGCATCCTGTGAATCTCCTCCGCACCCTCTCTAATCCGGTCAGCTTCCTGGTAAATATCCTCTGCACCTTCCCTAATCCGGAGAGCATTGTGGTAAATCTCCTCTGCACCCTCTCTAATCCGGAGAGCATTGTGGTAAATCTCCTCTGCACCCTCTCTAATCCAGATAGCATCCTGGTACATCTCCTCTGCACCCTCTCTAATCCAGACACAATCATGGTGAATCTCCTCTACACCCTCTCAAATCTAGGCAGCATCCTGGTGAATCTCGACTGCACCCTCTCTAATCCAGGCAGCATCCTGTGAATCTCCTCCGCACCCTCTCTAATCCGGTCAGCTTCCTGGTAAATATCCTCTGCACCTTCCCTAATCCGGACAGCATCCTGGTCAATCTCCTCTGCACCCTCTCTAATCCGGAGAGCATTGTGGTAAATCTCCTCTGCACCCTCTCTAATCCAGATAGCATCCTGGTACATCTCCTCTGCACACTCTCGAATCCAGACAGCATCCTGGTAAATCTCCTCTGCACCCTCTCTAATCCAGACACAATCCTGGTGAATCTCCTCTACACCCTCTCAATTCTAGGCAGCATCCTGGTGAATCTCGACTGCACCCTCTCTAATCCAGGCAGCATCCTGTGAATCTCCTCCGCACCCTCTCTAATCCGGTCAGCTTCCTGGTAAATATCCTCTGCACCTTCCCTAATCCGGACAGCATCCTGGTCAATCTCCTCTGCACCCTCTCTAATCCGGAGAGCATTGTGGTAAATCTCCTCTGCACCCTCTCTAATCCAGATAGCATCCTGGTACATCTCCTCTGCACCCTCTCTAATCCAGACACAATCCTGGTGAATCTCCTCTACACCCTCTCAAATCTAGGCAGCATCCTGGTGAATCTCGACTGCACCCTCTCTAATCCAGGCAGCATCCTGTGAATCTCCTCCGCACCCTCTCTAATCCGGTCAGCTTCCTGGTAAATATCCTCTGCACCTTCCCTAATCCGGACAGCATCCTGGTCAATCTCCTCTGCACCCTCTCTAATCCGGAGAGCATTGTGGTAAATCTCCTCTGCACCCTCTCTAATCCAGATAGCATCCTGGTACATCTCCTCTGCACACTCTCGAATCCAGACAGCATCCTGGTAAATCTCCTCTGCACCCTCTCTAATCCAGACACAATCCTGGTGAATCTCCTCTACACCCTCTCAAATCTAGGCAGCATCCAGGTGAATCTCGACTGCACCCTCTCTAATCCAGGCAGCATCCTGTGAATCTCCTCCGCACCCTCTCTAATCCGGTCAGCTTCCAGGTAAATATCCTCTGCACCTTCCCTAATCCGCACAGCATCCTGGTCAATCTCCTCTGCACCCTCTCTAATCCGGAGAGCATTGTGGTAAATCTCCTCTGCACCCTCTCTAATCCAGATAGCATCCTGGTACATCTCCTCTGCACACTCTCTAATCCAGACAGCATCCTGGAAAATCTCCTCTGCACCCTCTCTAATCCGGTCAGCTTCCTGGTGGATCTCCTCTACACCCTCTCAAATCTAGGCAGCATCCAGGTGAATCTCGACTGCACCCTCTCTAATCCAGGCAGCATCCTGTGAATCTCCTCCGCACTCTCTCTAATCTGGACAGCATCCTGGTAAATCTCTTCCGAATCCTCTGTAATCCATACAGCATCCTGGTAAATCTACTCTGCAGCCTTTCTAATCCAGACAGCATCCTTGTAAATCTCCTCTGCTACCTCTCTAATCCAGACAGAATCCTGGTGAATATCCTCTGCAGCCTCTCTAATCCAGACGGCATCTAGGTTAATCTCCTCTGCACCCTCTCTAATCTGGACAGCATCCTGGTAAATCTCCTCTGCACACTCTCTAATCCAGGCAGCATCCTGGTAAATCTCCTCTACAGCCTCTCTGATCCAGGCAGCATCCTGCTAAATCTCTGCACATACTCTAATCCAGACACAATCCTGGTGAGTCTCCTCTGCACCCTCTCTAATCTGGGCAGCGTCCAGGAAAATCTCCTCTGCACACTCTCTAATCCAGACAGCATCCTGGTAAATCTCCTCTGCACCCTCTCTAATCCAGACACAATCCTGGTGAATCTCCTCTACACCCTCTCAATTCTAGGCAGCATCCTGGTGAATCTCGACTGCACCCTCTCTAATCCAGGCAGCATCCTGTGAATCTCCTCCGCACCCTCTCTAATCCGGTCAGCTTCCTGGTAAATATCCTCTGCACCTTCCCTAATCCGGACAGCATCCTGGTCAATCTCCTCTGCACCCTCTCTAATCCGGAGAGCATTGTGGTAAATCTCCTCTGCACCCTCTCTAATCCAGATAGCATCCTGGTACATCTCCTCTGCACCCTCTCTAATCCAGACACAATCCTGGTGAATCTCCTCTAAACCCTCTCAAATCTAGGCAGCATCCTGGTGAATCTCGACTGCACCCTCTCTAATCCAGGCAGCATCCTGTGAATCTCCTCCGCACCCTCTCTAATCCGGTCAGCTTCCTGGTAAATATTCTCTGCACCTTCCCTAATCCGGACAGCATCCTGGTCAATCTCCTCTGCACCCTCTCTAATCCGGAGAGCATTGTGGTAAATCTCCTCTGCACCCTCTCTAATCCAGATAGCATCCTGGTACATCTCCTCTGCACACTCTCGAATCTAGGCAGCATCCAGGTGAATCTCGACTGCACCCTCTCTAATCCAGGCAGCATCCAGTGAATCTCCTCCGCACCCTCTCTAATCCGGTCAGCTTCCAGGTAAATATCCTCTGCACCTTCCCTAATCCGCACAGCATCCTGGTCAATCTCCTCTGCACCCTCTCTAATCCGGAGAGCATTGTGGTAAATCTCCTCTGCACCCTCTCTAATCCAGATAGCATCCTGGTACATCTCCTCTGCACACTCTCTAATCCAGACAGCATCCTGGAAAATCTCCTCTGCACCCTCTCTAATCCGGTCAGCTTCCTGGTGGATCTCCTCTACACCCTCTCAAATCTAGGCAGCATCCAGGTGAATCTCGACTGCACCCTCTCTAATCCAGGCAGCATCCTGTGAATCTCCTCCGCACTCTCTCTAATCTGGACAGCATCCTGGTAAATCTCTTCCGAATCCTCTGTAATCCATACAGCATCCTGGTAAATCTACTCTGCAGCCTTTCTAATCCAGACAGCATCCTTGTAAATCTCCTCTGCTACCTCTCTAATCCAGACAGAATCCTGGTGAATATCCTCTGCAGCCTCTCTAATCCAGACGGCATCTAGGTTAATCTCCTCTGCACCCTCTCTAATCTGGACAGCATCCTGGTAAATCTCCTCTGCACACTCTCTAATCCAGGCAGCATCCTGGTAAATCTCCTCTACAGCCTCTCTGATCCAGGCAGCATCCTGCTAAATCTCTGCACATACTCTAATCCAGACACAATCCTGGTGAGTCTCCTCTGCACCCTCTCTAATCTGGGCAGCGTCCAGGTAAATCTCCTCTGCACACTCTCTAATCCAGACAGCATCCTGGTAAATCTCCTCTGCACCCTCTCTAATCCAGACACAATCCTGGTGAATCTCCTCTACACCCTCTCAATTCTAGGCAGCATCCTGGTGAATCTCGACTGCACCCTCTCTAATCCAGGCAGCATCCTGTGAATCTCCTCCGCACCCTCTCTAATCCGGTCAGCTTCCTGGTAAATATCCTCTGCACCTTCCCTAATCCGGACAGCATCCTGGTCAATCTCCTCTGCACCCTCTCTAATCCGGAGAGCATTGTGGTAAATCTCCTCTGCACCCTCTCTAATCCAGATAGCATCCTGGTACATCTCCTCTGCACACTCTCGAATCCAGACAGCATCCTGGTAAATCTCCTCTGCACCCTCTCTAATCCAGACACAATCCTGGTGAATCTCCTCTACACCCTCTCAAATCTAGGCAGCATCCAGGTGAATCTCGACTGCACCCTCTCTAATCCAGGCAGCATCCTGTGAATCTCCTCCGCACCCTCTCTAATCCGGTCAGCTTCCTGGTAAATATCCTCTGCACCTTCCCTAATCCGCACAGCATCCTGGTCAATCTCCTCTGCACCCTCCCTAATCCGGAGTGCATTGTGGTAAATCTCCTCTGCACCCTCTCTAATCCAGATAGCATCCTGGTACATCTCCTCTGCACACTCTCTAATCCAGACAGCATCCTGGAAAATCTCCTCTGCACCCTCTCTAATCCGGTCAGCTTCCTGGTGGATCTCCTCTACACCCTCTCAAATCTAGGCAGCATCCAGGTGAATCTCGACTGCACCCTCTCTAATCCAGGCAGCATCCTGTGAATCTCCTCCGCACTCTCTCTAATCTGGACAGCATCCTGGTAAATCTCTTCCGAATCCTCTGTAATCCATACAGCATCCTGGTAAATCTACTCTGCAGCCTTTCTAATCCAGACAGCTTCCTTGTAAATCTCCTCTGCTACCTCTCTAATCCAGACAGAATCCTGGTGAATATCCTCTGCAGCCTCTCTAATCCAGACGGCATCTAGGTTAATCTCCTCTGCACCCTCTCTAATCTGGACAGCATCCTGGTAAATCTCCTCTGCACACTCTCTAATCCAGGCAGCATCCTGGTAAATCTCCTCTACAGCCTCTCTGATCCAGGCAGCATCCTGCTAAATCTCTGCACACACTCTAATCCAGACACAATCCTGGTGAGTCTCCTCTGCACCCTCTCTAATCTGGGCAGCGTCCTGGTAAATCTCCTCTGCACACTCTCTAATCCAGGCAGCATCCTGGTAAATCTCCTCTGCAGCCTCTCTGATCCAGGCAGCATCCTGCTAAATCTCTGCACCCACTCTAATCCAGACACAATCCTGGTGAGTCTCCTCTGCACCCTCTCTAATCCGGACAGCATCCTGGTAAATGGCCTCTGCACCCTCGCTAATCCAGGCAGCATCCTGTGAATCTCCTCCGCTCCCTCTCTAATCCGGTCAGCTTCCTGGTAAATATCCTCCGCACCCTCTCTAATCCAGGCAGCATCTAGGTAAATCTCCTCTGCACCCTCTCTAATCCAGACACAATCCTGGTGAATCTCCTCTACACCCTCTCAAATCTAGGCAGCATCCTGGTGAATCTCAACTGCACCCTCTCTAATCCAGGCAGCATCCTGTGAATCTCCTCCGCACCCTCTCTAATCCGGTCACCTTCCTGGTAAATATCCTCTGCACCTTCCCTAATCCGGACAGCATCCTGGTCAATCTCCTCTGCACCCTCTCTAATCCAGAGAGCATTGTGGTAAATCTCCTCTGCACCCTCTCTAATCCAGATAGCATCCTGGTACATCTCCTCTGCACACTCTCTAATCCAGACAGCATCCTGGTAAATCTCCTCTGCACCCTCTCTAATCCAGACACAATCCTGGTGAATCTCCTCTACACCCTCTCAAATCTAGGCAGCATCCAGGTGAATCTCGACTGCACCCTCTCTAATCCAGGCAGCATCCTGTGAATCTCCTCCGCACCCTCTCTAATCCGGTCAGCATCCTGGTCAATCTCCTCTGCACCCTCTCTAATCCGGAGAGCATTGTGGTAAATCTCCTCTGCACCCTCTCTAATCCAGATAGCATCCTGGTACATCTCCTCTGCACACTCTCTAATCCAGACAGCATCCTGGAAAATCTCCTCTGCACCCTCTCTAATCCAGATAGCATCCTGGTACATCTCCTCTGCACACTCTCTAATCCAGACAGCATCCTGGAAAATCTCCTCTGCACCCTCTCTAATCCGGTCAGCTTCCTGGTGAATCTCCTCTACACCCTCTCAAATCTAGGCAGCATCCAGGTGAATCTCGACTGCACCCTCTCTAATCCAGGCAGCATCCTGTGAATCTCCTCCGCACTCTCTCTAATCTGGACAGCATCCTGGTAAATCTCTTCCGAATCCTCTGTAATCCATACAGCATCCTGGTAAATCTACTCTGCAGCCTTTCTAATCCAGACAGCATCCTTGTAAATCTCCTCTGCTACCTCTCTAATCCAGACAGAATCCTGGTGAATATCCTCTGCAGCCTCTCTAATCCAGACGGCATCTAGGTTAATCTCCTCTGCACCCTCTCTAATCTGGACAGCATCCTTCTAAATCTCCTCTGCACACTCTCTAATCCAGGCAGCATCCTGGTAAATCTCCTCTGCAGCCTCTCTGATCCAGGCAGCATCCTGCTAAATCTCTGCACCCACTCTAATCCAGACACAATCCTGGTGAGTCTCCTCTGCACCCTCTCTAATCCGGACAGCATCCTGGTAAATGGCCTCTGCACCCTCGCTAAACCAGGCAGCTTCCTGTGAATCTCCTCCGCTCCCTCTCTAATCCGGTCAGCTTCCTGGTAAATATCCTCCGCACCCTCTCTAATCCAGGCAGCATCTAGGTAAATCTCCTCTGCACCCTCTCTAATGCAGGCAGCATCCTGGTAAAACTCCTCTGCACCTTCCCTAATCCAGACACAATCCTGGTGAATCTCCTCTACACCCTCTCAAATCTAGGCAGCATCCAGGTGAATCTCGACTGCACCCTCTCTAATCCAGGCAGCATCCTGTGAATCTCCTCCGCACCCTCTCTAATCCGGTCAGCTTCCTGGTAAATATCCTCTACACCTTCCCTAATCCGCACAGCATCCTGGTCAATCTCCTCTGCACCCTCTCTAATCCGGAGAGCATTGTGGTAAATCTCCTCTGCACCCTCTCTAATCCAGATAGCATCCTGGTACATCTCCTCTGCACACTCTCTAATCCAGACAGCATCCTGGAAAATCTCCTCTGCACCCTCTCTAATCCGGTCAGCTTCCTGGTTAATCTCCTCTACACCCTCTCAAATCTAGACAGCATCCAGGTGAATCTCGACTGCACCCTCTCTAATCCAGGCAGCATCCTGTGAATCTCCTCCGCACTCTCTCTAATCTGGACAGCATCCTGGTAAATCTACTCTGCAGCCTTTCTAATCCAGACAGCATCCTTGTAAATCTCCTCTGCTACCTCTCTAATCCAGACAGAATCCTGGTGAATATCCTCTGCAGCCTCTCTAATCCAGACGGCATCTAGGTTAATCTCCTCTGCACCCTCTCTAATCTGGACAGCATCCTGGTAAATCTCCTCTGCACACTCTCTAATCCAGGCAGCATCCTGGTAAATCTCCTCTACAGCCTCTCTGATCCAGGCAGCATCCTGCTAAATCTCTGCACACACTCTAATCCAGACACAATCCTGGTGAGTCTCCTCTGCACCCTCTCTAATCTGGACAGCGTCCTGGTAAATCTCCTCTGCACACTCTCTAATCCAGGCAGCATCCTGGTAAATCTCCTCTGCAGCCTCTCTGATCCAGGCAGCATCCTGCTAAATCTCTGCACCCACTCTAATCCAGACACCATCCTGGTGAGTCTCCTCTGCACCCTCTCTAATCCGGACAGCATCCTGGTAAATGGCCTCTGCACCCTCGCTAATCCAGGCAGCATCCTGTGAATCTCCTCCGCTCCCTCTCTAATCCGGTCAGCTTCCTGGTAAATATCCTCCGCACCCTCTCTAATCCAGGCAGCATCTAGGTAAATCTCCTCTGCACCCTCTCTAATCCAGACACAATCCTGGTGAATCTCCTCTACACCCTCTCAAATCTAGGCAGCATCCTGGTGAATCTCAACTGCACCCTCTCTAATCCAGGCAGCATCCTGTGAATCTCCTCCGCACCCTCTCTAATCCGGTCAGCTTCCTGGTAAATATCCTCTGCACCTTCCCTAATCCGGACAGCATCCTGGTCAATCTCCTCTGCACCCTCTCTAATCCAGAGAGCATTGTGGTAAATCTCCTCTGCACCCTCTCTAATCCAGATAGCATCCTGGTACATCTCCTCTGCACACTCTCTAATCCAGACAGCATCCTGGTAAATCTCCTCTGCACCCTCTCTAATCCAGACACAATCCTGGTGAATCTCCTCTACACCCTCTCAAATCTAGGCAGCATCCAGGTGAATCTCGACTGCACCCTCTCTAATCCAGGCAGCATCCTGTGAATCTCCTCCGCACCCTCTCTAATCCGGTCAGCATCCTGGTCAATCTCCTCTGCACCCTCTCTAATCCGGAGAGCATTGTGGTAAATCTCCTCTGCACCCTCTCTAATCCAGATAGCATCCTGGTAAATCTCCTCTGCAGCCTCTCTGATCCAGGCAGCATCCTGCTAAATCTCTGCACCCACTCTAATCCAGACACCATCCTGGTGAGTCTCCTCTGCACCCTCTCTAATCCGGACAGCATCCTGGTAAATTGCCTCTGCACCCTCGCTAATCCAGGCAGCATCCTGTGAATCTCCTCCGCTCCCTCTCTAATCCGGTCAGCTTCCTGGTAAATATCCTCCGCACCCTCTCTAATCCAGGCAGCATCTAGGTAAATCTCCTCTGCACCCTCTCTAATCCAGACACAATCCTGGTGAATCTCCTCTACACCCTCTCAAATCTAGGCAGCATCCTGGTGAATCTCGACTGCACCCTCTCTAATCCAGGCAGCATCCTGTGAATCTCCTCCGCACCCTCTCTAATCCGGTCAGCTTCCTGGTAAATATCCTCTGCACCTTCCCTAATCCGGACAGCATCCTGGTCAATCTCCTCTGCACCCTCTCTAATCCAGAGAGCATTGTGGTAAATCTCCTCTGCACCCTCTCTAATCCAGATAGCATCCTGGTACATCTCCTCTGCACACTCTCTAATCCAGACAGCATCCTGGTAAATCTCCTCTGCACCCTCTCTAATCCAGACACAATCCTGGTGAATCTCCTCTACACCCTCTCAAATCTAGGCAGCATCCAGGTGAATCTCGACTGCACCCTCTCTAATCCAGGCAGCATCCTGTGAATCTCCTCCGCACCCTCTCTAATCCGATCAGCATCCTGGTCAATCTCCTCTGCACCCTCTCTAATCCGGAGAGCATTGTGGTAAATCTCCTCTGCACCCTCTCTAATCCAGATAGCATCCTGGTACATCTCCTCTGCACACTCTCTAATCCAGACAGCATCCTGGAAAATCTCCTCTGCACCCTCTCTAATCCAGATAGCATCCTGGTACATCTCCTCTGCACACTCTCTAATCCAGACAGCATCCTGGAAAATCTCCTCTGCACCCTCTCTAATCCGGTCAGCTTCCTGGTGAATCTCCTCTACACCCTCTCAAATCTAGGCAGCATCCAGGTGAATCTCGACTGCACCCTCTCTAATCCAGGCAGCATCCTGTGAATCTCCTCCGCACTCTCTCTAATCTGGACAGCATCCTGGTAAATCTCTTCCGAATCCTCTGTAATCCATACAGCATCCTGGTAAATCTACTCTGCAGCCTTTCTAATCCAGACAGCATCCTTGTAAATCTCCTCTGCTACCTCTCTAATCCAGACAGAATCCTGGTGAATATCCTCTGCAGCCTCTCTAATCCAGACGGCATCTAGGTTAATCTCCTCTGCACCCTTTCTAATCTGGACAGCATCCTGGTAAATCTCCTCTGCACACTCTCTAATCCAGGCAGCATCCTGGTAAATCTCCTCTACAGCCTCTCTGATCCAGGCAGCATCCTGCTAAATCTCTGCACACACTCTAATCCAGACACAATCCTGGTGAGTCTCCTCTGCTCCCTCTCTAATCTGGGCAGCGTCCTGGTAAATCTCCTCTGCACACTCTCTAATCCAGGCAGCATCCTGGTAAATCTCCTCTGCAGCCTCTCTGATCCAGGCAGCATCCTGCTAAATCTCTGCACCCACTCTAATCCAGACACAATCCTGGTGAGTCTCCTCTGCACCCTCTCTAATCCGGACAGCATCCTGGTAAATGGCCTCTGCACCCTCGCTAATCCAGGCAGCATCCTGTGAATCTCCTCCGCTCCCTCTCTAATCCGGTCAGCTTCCTGGTAAATATCCTCCGCACCCTCTCTAATCCAGGCAGCATCTAGGTAAATCTCCTCTGCACCCTCTCTAATGCAGGCAGCATCCTGGTAAAACTCCTCTGCACCTTCCCTAATCCAGACACAATCCTGGTGAATCTCCTCTACACCCTCTCAAATCTAGGCTGCATCCTGGTGAATCTCGACTGCACCCTCCCTAATCCAGGCAGCATCCTGCTAAATCTCTGCACCCACTCCAATCCAGACAGCATCCTGGTAAATCTCCTCTGCACCCTCTCTAATCCAGACACAATCCTGGTGAATCTCCTCTACACCCTCTCAATTCTAGGCAGCATCCTGGTGAATCTCGACTGCACCCTCTCTAATCCAGGCAGCATCCTGTGAATCTCCTCCGCACCCTCTCTAATCCGGTCAGCTTCCTGGTAAATATCCTCTGCACCTTCCCTAATCCGGACAGCATCCTGGTCAATCTCCTCTGCACCCTCTCTAATCCGGAGAGCATTGTGGTAAATCTCCTCTGCACCCTCTCTAATCCAGATAGCATCCTGGTACATCTCCTCTGCACACTCTCTAATCCAGACAGCATCCTGGTAAATCTCCTCTGCACCCTCTCTAATCCAGACACAATCCTGGTGAATCTCCTCTACACCCTCTCAAATCTAGGCAGCATCCAGGTGAATCTCGACTGCACCCTCTCTAATCCAGGCAGCATCCTGTGAATCTCCTCCGCACCCTCTCAAATCCGGTCAGCTTCCTGGTAAATATCCTCTGCACCTTCCCTAATCCGCACAGCATCCTGGTCAATCTCCTCTGCACCCTCTCTAATCCGGAGAGCATTGTGGTAAATCTCCTCTGCACCCTCTCTAATCCAGATAGCATCCTGGTACATCTCCTCTGCACACTCTCTAATCCAGACAGCATCCTGGAAAATCTCCTCTGCACCCTCTCTAATCCGGTCAGCTTCCTGGTGAATCTCCTCTACACCCTCTCAAATCTAGGCAGCATCCAGGTGAATCTCGACTGCACCCTCTCTAATCCAGGCAGCATCCTGTGAATCTCCTCCGCACTCTCTCTAATCTGGACAGCATCCTGGTAAATCTACTCTGCAGCCTTTCTAATCCAGACAGCATCCTTGTAAATCTCCTCTGCTACCTCTCTAATCAAGACAGAATCCTGGTGAATATCCTCTGCAGCCTCTCTAATCCAGACGGCATCTAGGTTAATCTCCTCTGCACACTCTCTAATCCAGGCAGCATCCTGGTAAATCCCCTCTACAGCCTCTCTGATCCAGGCAGCATCCTGCTAAATCTCTGCACACACTCTAATCCAGACACAATCCTGGTGAGTCTCCTCTGCACCCTCTCTAATCTGGACAGCGTCCTGGTAAATCTCCTCTGCACACTCTCTAATCCAGGCAGCATCCTGGTAAATCTCCTCTGCAGCCTCTCTGATCCAGGCAGCATCCTGCTAAATCTCTGCACCCACTCTAATCCAGACACAATCCTGGTGAGTCTCCTCTGCACCCTCTCTAATCCGGACAGCATCCTGGTAAATGGCCTCTGCACCCTCGCTAATCCAGGCAGCATCCTGTGAATCTCCTCCGCTCCCTCTCTAATCCGGTCAGCTTCCTGGTAAATATCCTCCGCACCCTCTCTAATCCAGGCAGCATCTAGGTAAATCTCCTCTGCACCCTCTCTAATCCAGACACAATCCTGGTGAATCTCCTCTACACCCTCTCAAATCTAGGCAGCATCCTGGTGAATCTCGACTGCACCCTCTCTAATCCAGGCAGCATCCTGTGAATCTCCTCCGCACCCTCTCTAATCCGGTCAGCTTCCTGGTAAATATCCTCTGCACCTTCCCTAATCCGGACAGCATCCTGGTCAATCTCCTCTGCACCCTCTCTAATCCAGAGAGCATTGTGGTAAATCTCCTCTGCACCCTCTCTAATCCAGATAGCATCCTGGTACATCTCCTCTGCACACTCTCTAATCCAGACAGCATCCTGGTAAATCTCCTCTGCACCCTCTCTAATCCAGACACAATCCTGGTGAATCTCCTCTACACCCTCTCAATTCTAGGCAGCATCCTGGTGAATCTCGACTGCACCCTCTCTAATCCAGGCAGCATCCTGTGAATCTCCTCCGCACCCTCTCTAATCCGGTCAGCTTCCTGGTAAATATCCTCTGCACCTTCCCTAATCCGGACAGCATCCTGGTCAATCTCCTCTGCACCCTCTCTAATCCGGAGAGCATTGTGGTAAATCTCCTCTGCACCCTCTCTAATCCAGATAGCATCCTGGTACATCTCCTCTGCACACTCTCTAATCCAGACAGCATCCTGGTAAATCTCCTCTGCACCCTCTCTAATCCAGACACAATCCTGGTGAATCTCCTCTACACCCTCTCAAATCTAGGCAGCATCCAGGTGAATCTCGACTGCACCCTCTCTAATCCAGGCAGCATACTGTGAATCTCCTCCGCACCCTCTCAAATCCGGTCAGCTTCCTGGTAAATATCCTCTGCACCTTCCCTAATCCGCACAGCATCCTGGTCAATCTCCTCTGCACCCTCTCTAATCCGGAGAGCATTGTGGTAAATCTCCTCTGCACCCTCTCTAATCCAGATAGCATCCTGGTACATCTCCTCTGCACACTCTCTAATCCAGACAGCATCCTGGAAAATCTCCTCTGCACCCTCTCTAATCCGGTCAGCTTCCTGGTGAATCTCCTCTACACCCTCTCAAATCTAGGCAGCATCCAGGTGAATCTCGACTGCACCCTCTCTAATCCAGGCAGCATCCTGTGAATCTCCTCCGCACTCTCTCTAATCTGGACAGCATCCTGGTAAATCTACTCTGCAGCCTTTCTAATCCAGACAACATCCTGGTAAATCTCCTCTGCACACTCTCTAATCCAGGCAGCATCCTGGTAAATCTCCTCTACAGCCTCTCTGATCCAGGCAGCATCCTGCTAAATCTCTGCACACACTCTAATCCAGACACAATCCTGGTGAGTCTCCTCTGCACCCTCTCTAATCTGGACAGCGTCCTGGTAAATCTCCTCTGCACACTCTCTAATCCAGGCAGCATCCTGGTAAATCTCCTCTGCAGCCTCTCTGATCCAGGCAGCATCCTGCTAAATCTCTGCACCCACTCTAATCCAGACACAATCCTGGTGAGTCTCCTCTGCACCCTCTCTAATCCGGACAGCATCCTGGTAAATGGCCTCTGCACCCTCGCTAATCCAGGCAGCATCCTGTGAATCTCCTCCGCTCCCTCTCTAATCCGGTCAGCTTCCTGGTAAATATCCTCCGCACCCTCTCTAATCCAGGCAGCATCTAGGTAAATCTCCTCTGCACCCTCTCTAATCCAGACACAATCCTGGTGAATCTCCTCTACACCCTCTCAAATCTAGGCAGCATCCTGGTGAATCTCGACTGCACCCTCTCTAATCCAGGCAGCATCCTGTGAATCTCCTCCGCACCCTCTCTAATCCGGTCAGCTTCCTGGTAAATATCCTCTGCACCTTCCCTAATCCGGACAGCATCCTGGTCAATCTCCTCTGCACCCTCTCTAATCCAGAGAGCATTGTGGTAAATCTCCTCTGCACCCTCTCTAATCCAGATAGCATCCTGGTACATCTCCTCTGCACACTCTCTAATCCAGACAGCATCCTGGTAAATCTCCTCTGCACCCTCTCTAATCCAGACACAATCCTGGTGAATCTCCTCTACACCCTCTCAAATCTAGGCAGCATCCAGGTGAATCTCCACTGCACCCTCTCTAATCCGGTCAGCTTCCTGGTAAATATCCTCTGCACCTTCCCTAATCCGCACAGCATCCTGGTCAATCTCCTCTGCACCCTCTCTAATCCGGAGAGCATTGTGGTAAATCTCCTCTGCACCCTCTCTAATCCAGATAGCATCCTGGTAAATCTCCTCTGCACACTCTCTAATCCAGGCAGCATCCTGGTAAATCTCCTCTGCAGCCTCTCTGATCCAGGCAGCATCCTGCTAAATCTCTGCACCCACTCTAATCCAGACACAATCCTGGTGAGTCTCCTCTGCACCCTCTCTAATCCGGACAGCATCCTGGTAAATGGCCTCTGCACCCTCGCTAATCCAGGCAGCATCCTGTGAATCTCCTCCGCTCCCTCTCTAATCCGGTCAGCTTCCTGGTAAATATCCTCCGCACCCTCTCTAATCCAGGCAGCATCTAGGTAAATCTCCTCTGCACCCTCTCTAATCCAGACACAATCCTGGTGAATCTCCTCTACACCCTCTCAAATCTAGGCAGCATCCTGGTGAATCTCGACTGCACCCTCTCTAATCCAGGCAGCATCCTGTGAATCTCCTCCGCACCCTCTCTAATCCGGTCAGCTTCCTGGTAAATATCCTCTGCACCTTCCCTAATCCGGACAGCATCCTGGTCAATCTCCTCTGCACCCTTTCTAATCCAGAGAGCATTGTGGTAAATCTCCTCTGCACCCTCTCTAATCCAGATAGCATCCTGGTACATCTCCTCTGCACACTCTCTAATCCAGACAGCATCCTGGTAAATCTCCTCTGCACCCTCTCTAATCCAGACACAATCCTGGTGAATCTCCTCTACACCCTCTCAAATCTAGGCAGCATCCAGGTGAATCTCCACTGCACCCTCTCTAATCCGGTCAGCTTCCTGGTAAATATCCTCTGCACCTTCCCTAATCCGCACAGCATCCTGGTCAATCTCCTCTGCACCCTCTCTAATCCGGAGAGCATTGTGGTAAATCTCCTCTGCACCCTCTCTAATCCAGATAGCATCCTGGTACATCTCCTCTGCACACTCTCTAATCCAGACAGCATCCTGGAAAATCTCCTCTGCACCCTCTCTAATCCGGTCAGCTTCCTGGTGAATCTCCTCTACACCCTCTCAAATCTAGGCAGCATCCAGGTGAATCTCGACTGCACCCTCTCTAATCCAGGCAGCATCCTGTGAATCTCCTCCGCACTCTCTCTAATCTGGACAGCATCCTGGTAAATCTCTTCCGAATCCTCTGTAATCCATACAGCATCCTGGTAAATCTACTCTGCAGCCTTTCTAATCCAGACAGCATCCTTGTAAATCTCCTCTGCTACCTCTCTAATCCAGACAGAATCCTGGTGAATATCCTCTGCAGCCTCTCTAATCCAGACGGCATCTAGGTTAATCTCCTCTGCACCCTCTCTAATCTGGACAGCATCCTGGTAAATCTCCTCTGCACACTCTCTAATCCAGGCAGCATCCTGGTAAATCTCCTCTACAGCCTCTCTGATCCAGGCAGCATCCTGCTAAATCTCTGCACACACTCTAATCCAGACACAATCCTGGTGAGTCTCCTCTGCACCCTCTCTAATCTGGACAGCGTCCTGGTAAATCTCCTCTGCACACTCTCTAATCCAGGCAGCATCCTGGTAAATCTCCTCTGCAGCCTCTCTGATCCAGGCAGCATCCTGCTAAATCTCTGCACCCACTCTAATCCAGACACAATCCTGGTGAGTCTCCTCTGCACCCTCTCTAATCTGGACAGCATCCTGGTAAATGGCCTCTGCACCCTCGCTAATCCAGGCAGCATCCTGTGAATCTCCTCCGCTCCCTCTCTAATCCGGTCAGCTTCCTGGTAAATATCCTCCGCACCCTCTTTAATCCAGGCAGCATCTAGGTAAATCTCCTCTGCACCCTCTCTAATGCAGGCACCATCCTGGTAAAACTCCTCTGCACCCTCTCTAATCCAGACAGCATCCTGCTAAATCTCCTCTGCACCCTCTCTAATCCGGTCAGTTTACTGGTAAATATCCTCCGCACCCACTCTAATCCAGGCAGCATCCTGGTAAATCTCTGCACCCTCTGTAATCCAGAGAGCATCCTGGTAAATCTCCTCTGCAGCCTTTCTACTCCAGACAGCATCATGGTAAATCTCCTCTGCTACCCCCTAATTCAGACAGAATCGTTGTGAATATCCCCTGCACCCTCTCTAATACAGACAGCATCCTGGTAAATCTCCTCTACACCTTCTATAATATGGATAGATTCCTGGAAAATCTCCTCTGCACCCTCTCTAATCCAGACAGCATCCTGGCAATTCTACTCTGCACACTCTCTAATCCAGGCAGCATCCTGGTCAATCTCCTCTGCACCTTCCCTAATCCGGACAGCATCCTGGTCAATCTCCTCTGCACCCTCTCTAATCCGGACAGCATTGTGGTAAATTTCCTCTACACCCTCTCTAAACCAGGTAGCATCCAGGTAAATCTCTGCACCCTCTCTAATCCAGGCAGCATCCTGCTAAATCTCTGCACCCACTCTAATCCAGACAGCAGCCTGGTGAATCTCCTCTGCACCCTCTCTAATCCAGACACAATCCTGGTGAATCTCCTCTGCACCTTCTCAAATCTAGGCAGCATCCTGGTGAATCTCGTCTGCACCCTCTCTAATCCGGACAGCATCCTGGTAAATATCCTCCGCACCCTCTCTGATCCAGGTAGCATCCAGGTATATCTCCTCTGAATCCTCTGTAATCCATAGAGCATCCTGGTAAATCTCCTCTGCAGCCTTTCTAATCTAGACAGCATACTGGTAAATCTCCTCTGCTACCTCTCTAATCCAGACAGAATCCTGGTGAATATCCTCTGCAGCCTCTCTAATCCAGACAGCTTCTAGGTAAATCTCCTCTGCACCCTCTCTAATGCAGGCAGCATCCTGGTAAAACTCCTCTGCACCCTCTCTAATCCAGACAGCATCCTATTAAATCTCCTCTGCACGCTCTCTAATCCTGGCAGCATCCTGGTAAATCTCCTCTGCACCCACTCTAATCCCGTCAGCTTCCTGGTAAATATCATCCGCACCCACTCTAATCCAGGCAGCATCCAGGTAAATCTCTGCACCCTCTCTAATCCTGACAGCTTCCTGGTAAATCTCCTCTGCACCCTCTCTAATCCGGACAGCATTGTGGTAAAACTCCTCTGCATCCTCTCTAATCCAGGTAGCATCCTGGTACATCTCCACTGCACACTCTCTAATCCAGACAGCATCCTGGTAAATCTCCTCTGCACCCTCTCTAATCCAGGCAGCATCCTGCGAATATCCTCTGCACCCTCTCTAATCCGGACAGCATCCTGGTAAATTTCCACAGAATCCTCTGTAATCCATCGAGCATCCTGGTAAATCTTCTCTGCAGCCTTTCTAATCCAGACAGCATCCTGGTAAATCTCCTCTGCACCCTCTCTAATCCAGACACAATCCTGGAGAATCTCCTCTGCACCTTCTCAAATCTAGGCAGCATCCTGGTGAATCTGGTCTGCACCCTCTCTAATCCAGGCAGCAGACTGTGAATCTCCTCTGCACCCTCTCTAATCCGGTCAGCTTCCTGGTAAATATCCTCCGCACCCTCTCTAATCCAGGGAGCATCCTGGTGAATCTCCTCTACACCCTCTCTAATCCAGACTGCATCCTGGTAAATCTCCTCTGCACTCTCTCTATTCCGGACAGCATCCTGGTAAATATCCTCCGCACCCTCTGTAATCCAGGCAGCATCCAGGTAAATCTCTGCACTCTCTCTAATCCGGACAGCATCCTGGTAAATCTCCTCTGAATCCTCTGTAATCCATAGAGCATCCTGGTGAATATCCTCTGCAGCCTCTCTAATCCAGACGTCATCCTGGTAAAACTCCTCTGCACCCTCACTGATCCAGGAAGCCTCCTGGTAAATCTCCACTGCACCCTCTCTAATCCAGACAACATCCTGGTAAATCTCCTCTGCACCCTCTCTATTCCAGACAGCATCCTGGTAATTCTCCTCTGCACGCTCACTAATCCAGGCAGCATCCTGGTCAATCTCCTCTGCACCTTCCCTAATCCGGACAGCATCCTGGTCAATCTCCTCTGCACCCTCTCTAATCCGGACAGCATTGTGGTAAAACTCCTCTGCATCCTCTCTAATCCAGGTAGCATCCTGGTACATCTCCACTGCACACTCTCTAATCCAGACAGCATCCTGGTAAATCTCCTCTGCACCCTCTCTAATCCAGGCAGCATCCTGCGAATATCCTCTGCACCCTCTCTAATCCGGACAGCATCCTGGTAAATTTCCACAGAATCCTCTGTAATCCATCGAGCATCCTGGTAAATCTCCTCTGCACCCTCTCTAATCCAGACACAATCCTGGAGAATCTCCTCTGCACCTTCTCAAATCTAGGCAGCATCCTGGTGAATCTGGTCTGCGCCCTCTCTAATCCAGGCAGCAGACTGTGAATCTCCTCTGCACCCTCTCTAATCCGGTCAGCTTCCTGGTAAATATCCTCCGCACCCTCTCTAATCCCCGGAGCATCCTGGTGAATCTCCTCTACACCCTCTCTAATCCAGACTGCATCCTGGTAAATCTCCTCTGCACTCTCTCTATTCCGGACAGCATCCTGGTAAATATCCTCCGCACCCTCTGTAATCCAGGCAGCATCCAGGTAAATCTCTGCACTCTCTCTAATCCGGACAGCATCCTGGTAAATCTCCTCTGAATCCTCTGTAATCCATAGAGCATCCTGGTGAATATCCTCTGCAGCCTCTCTAATCCAGACGGCATCCTGGTAAAACTCCTCTGCACCCTCACTGATCCAGGAAGCCTCCTGGTAAATCTCCACTGCACCCTCTCTAATCCAGACAACATCCTGGTAAATCTCCTCTGCACCCTCTCTATTCCAGACAGCATTCTGGTAAATCTCCTCTGCACCCTCTCTGATCCAGACAGCATTCCGGTAAATCTCCTCTGTACCCTCTCTGATCCAGACAGCATCCTGATAATTCTCCTCTGCACGCTCTCTAATCCGGAGAGCATCCTGGTAAATCTCCTCAGAATCCTCTGTAATCCATAGAGCATCCTGGTAAATCTCTTCTGCAGCCTTTCTAATCCAGACAGCATCCTGGTAAATCTCCTCTGCTACCTCTCTAATCCAGACAGAATCCTGGTGAATATCCTCTGCAGCCTCTCTAATCCAGACAGCATCTAGGTAAATCTCCTCTGCACCCTCTCTATTGCAGGCATCATCCTGGTAAAACTCCTCTGCACCCTCTCTAATCCAGACAGCATCCTAGTAAATCTCCTCTGCACGCTCTATAATCCAGGCAGCATCCTGCTAAATCTCCTCTGCACCCTCTCTAATCCGGTCAGCTTACTGGTAAATATCCTCCGCACCCACTCTAATCCAGGCAGCATCCAGGTAAATCTCTGCACCCTCTGTAATCCAGAGAGCATCCTGGTAAATCTCCTCTGCAGCCTTTCTAATCCAGACAGCATCATGGTAAATATCTTCTGCTGCCCCCTAATTCAGACAGAATCGTGGTGAATATCCCCTGCACCCTCTCTAATCCAGACAGCATCCTGGTAAATCTCCTCTACACCTTCCCTAATCTGGACAGCTTCCTGGTAAATCTCTTCTGCACCCTCTCTAATGCTGGCAGCATCCTGGTAAAACTCCTCTGCACCCTCTCTAATCCAGACAGCATCCTAGTAAATCTCCTCTGCACGCTCTATAATCCAGGCAGCATCCTGCTAAATCTCCTCTGCACCCTCTCTAATCCGGTCAGCTTACTGGTAAATATCCTCCGCACCCACTCTAATCCAGGCAGCATCCAGGTAAATCTCTGCACCCTCTGTAATCCAGAGAGCATCCTGGTAAATCTCCTCTGCAGCCTTTCTAATCCAGACAGCATCATGGTAAATATCTTCTGCTGCCCCCTAATTCAGACAGAATCGTGGTGAATATCCCCTGCACCCTCTCTAATCCAGACAGCATCCTGGTAAATCTCCTCTACACCTTCCCTAATCTGGACAGCTTCCTGGTAAATCTCCTCTGCACCCTCTCTAATCCAGGCAGCATTGTGTTAAATCTCCTCTGCACCCTCTCTAAACCAGGTAACATCCTGGTAAATCTCCTCTGCACCTCTCTAATCCAGGCAGCATCCTGTGAATCTCCTCTGCACACTCTCTAATCCGGTCAGCTTCCTGGTAAATATCCTCCGCACCCTCTCTAATCCAGGCAGCATCCAGGTAAATCTCTGCACCCTCTCTAATCCGGACAGCATTCTGGTAAATTTCCTCTGAATCCTCTGTAATCCAGTCAACTTCCTGGTAAATCTCCTCTGCACCCTCTCTGATCCAGGAAGCCTCCTGGTAAATCTCCACTGCACCCTCTCTAATCCAGGCAGCATCCTGGTAAATCTCCTCTGCACCTTCCCTAATCCGGACAGCATCGTGGTCAATCTCCTCTGCACCATCTCTAATCCAGACAGCATGCTGGTAAATCTCCTCTGCACACTCTCTAATCCGGTCAACTTCCTGGTAAATATCATCCGCACCCTCTCTAATCCAGGCAGCATCCAGGTAAATCTCCTTTGCACCCTCTCTAATCCGGACAGCATCCTGGTAAATCTCCTCTGAATCCTCTGTAATCCAGAGAGCATCCTGGTAAATCTCCTCTGCAGCCTTTCTAATCTAGACAGCATACTGGTAAATCTCCTCTGCTACCTCTCTAATCCAGACAGAATCCTGGTGAATATCCTCTGCAGCCTCTCAAATCCAGACAGCATCCTGGTAATTCTCCTCTGCACCTTCCCTAATCCGGACAGCATCGTGGTCAATCTCCTCTGCACCATCTCTAATCCAGACAGCATGCTGGTAAATCTCCTCTGCACACTCTCTAATCCGGTCATCTTCCTGGTAAATATCATCCGCACCCACTCTAATCCAGGCAGCATCCAGGTAAATCTCTGCACCCTCTCTAATCCAGACAGCTTCCTGGTAAATCACCTTTACACCCTCTATAATCCGGATAGCATCCTGGAAAATCTCCTCTGCACCCTCTCTAATCCAGACAGCATCCTGGTAAATCTCCTCTGCACACTCTCTAATCCAGGTAGCATCCTGGTAAATCTCCTCTACAGCCTCTCTGATCCAGGCAGCATCCTGCTAAATCTCTGCACCCACTATAATCCAGACACAATCCTGGTAAATCTCCTCTGCACCCTCTCTAATCCCGTCAGCTTCCTGGTAAATATCATCCGCACCCACTCTAATCCAGGCAGCATCCAGGTAAATCTCTGCACCCTCTCTAATCCAGACAGCTTCCTGGAAAATCACCTCTACACCCTCTATAATCTGGATAGCATCTTGGAAAATCTCCTCTGCACCCTCTCTAATCCAGACAGCATCCTGGTAATTCTCCTCTGCACGCTCACTAATCCAGGCAGCATCCTGGTCAATCTCCTCTGCACCTTCCCTAATCCGGACAGCATCCTGGTCAATCTCCTCTGCACCCTCTCTAATCCGGACAGCATTGTGGTAAAACTCCTCTGCATCCTCTCTAATCCAGGTAGCATCCTGGTACATCTCCACTGCACCCTCTCTAATCCAGACACAATCGTGGTCAATCTCCTCTGCACCTTCCCTAATCCGGACAGCATCCTGGTCAATCTCCTCTGCACCCTCTCTAATCCGGACAGCATTGTGGTAAAACTCCTCTGCATCCTCTCTAATCCAGGTAGCATCCTGGTACATCTCCACTGCACACTCTCTAATCCAGACAGCATCCTGGTAAATCTCCTCTGCACCCTCTCTAATCCAGACACAATCCTGGAGAATCTCCTCTGCACCTTCTCAAATCTAGGCAGCATCCTGGTGAATCTGGTCTGCACCCTCTCTAATCCAGGCAGCAGACTGTGAATCTCCTCCGCACCCTCTCTAATCCGGTCAGCTTCCTGTTAAATATCCTCCGCACCCTCTCTGATCCAGGAAGCCTGCTGGTAAATTTCCTCTGAATCCTCTGTAATCCATAGAGCATCCTGGTAAATCTACTCTGCAGCCTTTCTAATCCAGGCAGCATCCTGGTAAAACTCCTCTGCTACCTCTCTAATCCAGACAGAATCCTGGTGAATATCCTCTGTAGCCTCTCTAATCCAGACGGCATCTAGGTAAATCTCCTCTGCACCCTCTCTATTCCAGACAGCATCCTGGTACATCTCCTCTGCACACTCTCTAATCCAGACACAATCCTGGTGAGTCTCCTCTGCACCCTCTCTAATCCGGACAGCATCCTGGTAAATCTCCTCTGAATCCTCTGTAATCCATAGAGCATCCTGGTAAATCTACTCTGCAGCCTTTCTAATCCAAACAGCATCCTGGTAAATCTCCACTGCTACCTCTCTAATCCAGACTGAATCCTGGTGAATATCCTCTGCAGCCTCTCTAATCCAGACGGCATCTAGGTAAATCTCCTCTGCACCCTCTCTAATCTGGACAGCATCCTGGTAAATCTCCTCTGCACACTCTCTAATCCAGGTAGCATCCTGGTAAATCTCCTCTACAGCCTCTCTGATCCAGGCAGCATCCTGCTAAATCTCTGCACCCACTATAATCCAGACACAATCCTGGTGAGTCTCCTCTGCACCCTCTATAATCTGGACAGCATCCTGGTAAATCTCCTCTGCACACTCTCTAATCCAGGTAGCATCCTGGTAAATCTCCTCTACAGCCTCTCTGATCCAGGCAGCATCCTGCTAAATCTCTGCACCCACTATAATCCAGACACAATCCTGGTGAGTCTCCTCTGCACCCTCTATAATCTGGACAGCGTCCTGGTAAATCTCCTCTGCACACTCTCTAATCCAGGCAGCATCCTGGTAAATCTCCTCTGCACACTCTCTAATCCGGTCAACTTCCTGGTAAATATCATCCGCACCCTCTCTAATCCAGGCAGCATCCAGGTAAATCTCCTTTGCACCCTCTCTAATCCGGACAGCATCCTGGTAAATCTCCTCTGAATCCTCTGTAATCCAGAGAGCATCCTGGTAAATCTCCTCTGCAGCCTTTCTAATCTAGACAGCATACTGGTAAATCTCCTCTGCTACCTCTCTAATCCAGACAGAATCCTGGTGAATATCCTCTGCAGCCTCTCAAATCCAGACAGCATCCTGGTAATTCTCCTCTGCACCTTCCCTAATCCGGACAGCATCGTGGTCAATCTCCTCTGCACCATCTCTAATCCAGACAGCATGCTGGTAAATCTCCTCTGCACACTCTCTAATCCGGTCATCTTCCTGGTAAATATCATCCGCACCCACTCTAATCCAGGCAGCATCCAGGTAAATCTCTGCACCCTCTCTAATCCAGACAGCTTCCTGGTAAATCACCTTTACACCCTCTATAATCCGGATAGCATCCTGGAAAATCTCCTCTGCACCCTCTCTAATCCAGACAGCATCCTGGTAATTCTCCTCTGCACGCTCACTAATCCAGGCAGCATCCTGGTCAATCTCCTCTGCACCTTCCCTAATCCGGACAGCATCCTGGTCAATCTCCTCTGCACCCTCTCTAATCCGGACAGCATTGTGGTAAAACTCCTCTGCATCCTCTCTAATCCAGGTAGCATCCTGGTACATCTCCACTGCACACTCTCTAATCCAGACAGCATCCTGGTAAATCTCCTCTGCACCCTCTCTAATCCAGGCAGCATCCTGCGAATCTCCTCTGCACCCTCTCTAATCCGGACAGCATCCTGGTAAATTTCCACAGAATCCTCTGTAATCCATCGAGCATCCTGGTAAATCTTCTCTGCAGCCTTTCTAATCCAGACAGCATCCTGGTAAATCTCCTCTGCTACCTCTCTAATCCAGACAGAATCCTGGTGAATATCCTCTGCAGCCTCTCTAAACCAGACGGCATCTAGGTAAATCTCCTCTACACCCTCTCTATTCCGGACAGCATCCTGGTAAATCTCCTCTGCACCCTCTCTAATCTGGACAGCATCCTGGTAAATCTCCTCTGAATCCTCTGTAATCCATAGAGCATCCTGGTAAATCTACTCTGCAGCCTTTCTAATCCAGACAGCATCCTGGTAAATCTCCTCTGCTACCTCTCTAATCCAGACAGAATCCTGGTGAATATCCTCTGCAGCCTCTCTAATCCAGACGGCATCTAGGTAAATCTCCTCTGCACCCTCTCTAATCTGGACAGCATCCTGGTAAATCACCTCTGCACACTCTCTAATCCAGGCAGCATCCTGGTAAATCTCCTTTACAGCTTCTCTGATCCAGGCAGCATCCTGCTAAATCTCTGCACCCACTCTAATCCAGACACAATCCTGGTAAATCTCCTCTGCACCCTCTCTAATCCCGTCAGCTTCCTGGTAAATATCATCCGCACCCACTCTAATCCAGGCAGCATCCAGGTAAATCTCTGCACCCTCTCTAATCCGGACAGCATTGTGGTAAAACTCCTCTGCATCCTCTCTAATCCAGGTAGCATCCTGGTACATCTCCACTGCACACTCTCTAATCCAGACAGCATCCTGGTAAATCTCCTCTGCACCCTCTCTAATCCAGACACAATCCTGGAGAATCTCCTCTGCACCTTCTCAAATCTAGGCAGCATCCTGGTGAATCTGGTCTGCACCCTCTCTAATCCAGGCAGCAGACTGTGAATCTCCTCCGCACCCTCTCTAATCCGGTCAGCTTCCTGTTAAATCTCCTCCGCACCCTCTCTGATCCAGGAAGCCTGCTGGTAAATTTCCTCTGAATCCTCTGTAATCCATAGAGCATCCTGGTAAATCTACTCTGCAGCCTTTCTAATCCAGGCAGCATCCTGGTAAAACTCCTCTGCTACCTCTCTAATCCAGACAGAATCCTGGTGAATATCCTCTGTAGCCTCTCTAATCCAGACGGCATCTAGGTAAATCTCCTCTGCACCCTCTCTATTCCAGACAGCATCCTGGTACATCTCCTCTGCACACTCTCTAATCCAGACACAATCCTGGTGAGTCTCCTCTGCACCCTCTCTAATCCGGACAGCATCCTGGTAAATCTCCTCTGAATCCTCTGTAATCCATAGAGCATCCTGGTAAATCTACTCTGCAGCCTTTCTAATCCAAACAGCATCCTGGTAAATCTCCACTGCTACCTCTCTAATCCAGACTGAATCCTGGTGAATATCCTCTGCAGCCTCTCTAATCCAGACGGCATCTAGGTAAATCTCCTCTGCACCCTCTCTAATCTGGACAGCATCCTGGTAAATCTCCTCTGCACACTCTCTAATCCAGGTAGCATCCTGGTAAATCTCCTCTACAGCCTCTCTGATCCAGGCAGCATCCTGCTAAATCTCTGCACCCACTATAATCCAGACACAATCCTGGTGAGTCTCCTCTGCACCCTCTATAATCTGGACAGCATCCTGGTAAATCTCCTCTGCACACTCTCTAATCCAGGTAGCATCCTGGTAAATCTCCTCTACAGCCTCTCTGATCCAGGCAGCATCCTGCTAAATCTCTGCACCCACTATAATCCAGACACAATCCTGGTGAGTCTCCTCTGCACCCTCTATAATCTGGACAGCGTCCTGGTAAATCTCCTCTGCACACTCTCTAATCCAGGCAGCATCCTGGTAAATCTCCTCTGCACACTCTCTAATCCGGTCAACTTCCTGGTAAATATCATCCGCACCCTCTCTAATCCAGGCAGCATCCAGGTAAATCTCCTTTGCACCCTCTCTAATCCGGACAGCATCCTGGTAAATCTCCTCTGAATCCTCTGTAATCCAGAGAGCATCCTGGTAAATCTCCTCTGCAGCCTTTCTAATCTAGACAGCATACTGGTAAATCTCCTCTGCTACCTCTCTAATCCAGACAGAATCCTGGTGAATATCCTCTGCAGCCTCTCAAATCCAGACAGCATCCTGGTAATTCTCCTCTGCACCTTCCCTAATCCGGACAGCATCGTGGTCAATCTCCTCTGCACCATCTCTAATCCAGACAGCATGCTGGTAAATCTCCTCTGCACACTCTCTAATCCGGTCATCTTCCTGGTAAATATCATCCGCACCCACTCTAATCCAGGCAGCATCCAGGTAAATCTCTGCACCCTCTCTAATCCAGACAGCTTCCTGGTAAATCACCTTTACACCCTCTATAATCCGGATAGCATCCTGGAAAATCTCCTCTGCACCCTCTCTAATCCAGACAGCATCCTGGTAATTCTCCTCTGCACGCTCACTAATCCAGGCAGCATCCTGGTCAATCTCCTCTGCACCTTCCCTAATCCGGACAGCATCCTGGTCAATCTCCTCTGCACCCTCTCTAATCCGGACAGCATTGTGGTAAAACTCCTCTGCATCCTCTCTAATCCAGGTAGCATCCTGGTACATCTCCACTGCACACTCTCTAATCCAGACAGCATCCTGGTAAATCTCCTCTGCACCCTCTCTAATCCAGGCAGCATCCTGCGAATCTCCTCTGCACCCTCTCTAATCCGGACAGCATCCTGGTAAATTTCCACAGAATCCTCTGTAATCCATCGAGCATCCTGGTAAATCTTCTCTGCAGCCTTTCTAATCCAGACAGCATCCTGGTAAATCTCCTCTGCTACCTCTCTAATCCAGACAGAATCCTGGTGAATATCCTCTGCAGCCTCTCTAAACCAGACGGCATCTAGGTAAATCTCCTCTACACCCTCTCTATTCCGGACAGCATCCTGGTAAATCTCCTCTGCACCCTCTCTAATCTGGACAGCATCCTGGTAAATCTCCTCTGAATCCTCTGTAATCCATAGAGCATCCTGGTAAATCTACTCTGCAGCCTTTCTAATCCAGACAGCATCCTGGTAAATCTCCTCTGCTACCTCTCTAATCCAGACAGAATCCTGGTGAATATCCTCTGCAGCCTCTCTAATCCAGACGGCATCTAGGTAAATCTCCTCTGCACCCTCTCTAATCTGGACAGCATCCTGGTAAATCACCTCTGCACACTCTCTAATCCAGGCAGCATCCTGGTAAATCTCCTTTACAGCTTCTCTGATCCAGGCAGCATCCTGCTAAATCTCTGCACCCACTCTAATCCAGACACAATCCTGGTAAATCTCCTCTGCACCCTCTCTAATCCCGTCAGCTTCCTGGTAAATATCATCCGCACCCACTCTAATCCAGGCAGCATCCAGGTAAATCTCTGCACCCTCTCTAATCCGGACAGCATTGTGGTAAAACTCCTCTGCATCCTCTCTAATCCAGGTAGCATCCTGGTACATCTCCACTGCACACTCTCTAATCCAGACAGCATCCTGGTAAATCTCCTCTGCACCCTCTCTAATCCAGACACAATCCTGGAGAATCTCCTCTGCACCTTCTCAAATCTAGGCAGCATCCTGGTGAATCTGGTCTGCACCCTCTCTAATCCAGGCAGCAGACTGTGAATCTCCTCCGCACCCTCTCTAATCCGGTCAGCTTCCTGTTAAATATCCTCCGCACCCTCTCTGATCCAGGAAGCCTGCTGGTAAATTTCCTCTGAATCCTCTGTAATCCATAGAGCATCCTGGTAAATCTACTCTGCAGCCTTTCTAATCCAGGCAGCATCCTGGTAAAACTCCTCTGCTACCTCTCTAATCCAGACAGAATCCTGGTGAATATCCTCTGTAGCCTCTCTAATCCAGACGGCATCTAGGTAAATCTCCTCTGCACCCTCTCTATTCCAGACAGCATCCTGGTACATCTCCTCTGCACACTCTCTAATCCAGGCAGCATCCTGGTAAATCTCCTCTACAGCCTCTCTGATCCAGGCAGCATCCTGCTAAATCTCTGCACCCACTCTAATCCAGACACAATCCTGGTAAATCTCCTCTGCACCCTCTCTAATCCCGTCAGCTTCCTGGTAAATATCATCCGCACCCACTCTAATCCAGGCAGCATCCAGGTAAATCTCTGCACCCTCTCTAATCCAGACAGCTTCCTGGAAAATCACCTCTACACCCTCTATAATCTGGATAGCATCTTGGAAAATCTCCTCTGCACCCTCTCTAATCCAGACAGCATCCTGGTAATTCTCCTCTGCACGCTCACTAATCCAGGCAGCATCCTGGTCAATCTCCTCTGCACCTTCCCTAATCCGGACAGCATCCTGGTCAATCTCCTCTGCACCCTCTCTAATCCGGACAGCATTGTGGTAAAACTCCTCTGCATCCTCTCTAATCCAGGTAGCATCCTGGTACATCTCCACTGCACCCTCTCTAATCCAGACACAATCGTGGTCAATCTCCTCTGCACCTTCCCTAATCCGGACAGCATCCTGGTCAATCTCCTCTGCACCCTCTCTAATCCGGACAGCATTGTGGTAAAACTCCTCTGCATCCTCTCTAATCCAGGTAGCATCCTGGTACATCTCCACTGCACACTCTCTAATCCAGACAGCATCCTGGTAAATCTCCTCTGCACCCTCTCTAATCCAGACACAATCCTGGAGAATCTCCTCTGCACCTTCTCAAATCTAGGCAGCATCCTGGTGAATCTGGTCTGCACCCTCTCTAATCCAGGCAGCAGACTGTGAATCTCCTCCGCACCCTCTCTAATCCGGTCAGCTTCCTGTTAAATATCCTCCGCACCCTCTCTGATCCAGGAAGCCTGCTGGTAAATTTCCTCTGAATCCTCTGTAATCCATAGAGCATCCTGGTAAATCTACTCTGCAGCCTTTCTAATCCAGGCAGCATCCTGGTAAAACTCCTCTGCTACCTCTCTAATCCAGACAGAATCCTGGTGAATATCCTCTGTAGCCTCTCTAATCCAGACGGCATCTAGGTAAATCTCCTCTGCACCCTCTCTATTCCAGACAGCATCCTGGTACATCTCCTCTGCACACTCTCTAATCCAGACACAATCCTGGTGAGTCTCCTCTGCACCCTCTCTAATCCGGACAGCATCCTGGTAAATCTCCTCTGAATCCTCTGTAATCCATAGAGCATCCTGGTAAATCTACTCTGCAGCCTTTCTAATCCAAACAGCATCCTGGTAAATCTCCACTGCTACCTCTCTAATCCAGACTGAATCCTGGTGAATATCCTCTGCAGCCTCTCTAATCCAGACGGCATCTAGGTAAATCTCCTCTGCACCCTCTCTAATCTGGACAGCATCCTGGTAAATCTCCTCTGCACACTCTCTAATCCAGGTAGCATCCTGGTAAATCTCCTCTACAGCCTCTCTGATCCAGGCAGCATCCTGCTAAATCTCTGCACCCACTATAATCCAGACACAATCCTGGTGAGTCTCCTCTGCACCCTCTATAATCTGGACAGCGTCCTGGTAAATCTCCTCTGCACACTCTCTAATCCAGGCAGCATCCTGGTAAATCTCCTCTGCAGCCTCTCTGATCCAGGCAGCATCCTGCTAAATCTCTGCACCCACTCTAATCCAGACACAATCCTGGTGAGTCTCCACTGCACCCTCTCTAATCCGGTCAGCTTCCTGGTAAATATCCTCCGCACCCTCTCTAATCCAGGCAGCATCCAGGTATATCTCCTCTGCACCCTCTCTAATCCGGACAGCATCCTGATAAATCTCCTCTGCACCCTCTGTAATCCAGCGAGCATCCTGGTAAATCTCCTCTGCGGCCTTTCTAATCCAGACAGCATCATGGTAAATCTCCTCTGCTACCCCCTAATTCAGACAGAATCGTGGTGAATATCACCTGCACCCTCTCTAATCCAGACAGCATCCTGGTAAATCTCCTCTGCAGCCTCTCTGATCCAGGCAGCATCCTGCTAAATTGCAGCACCCACTCTAATCCAGGCAGCATCCAGGTATATCTCCTCTGCACCCTCTCTAATCCGGACAGCATCCTGGTAAATCTCCTCTGCACCCTCTGTAATCCAGAGAGCATCCTGGTAAATCTCCTCTGCCGCCTTTCTAATCCAGACAGCATCATGGTAAATATCCACTGCTACCCCCTAATTCAGACAGAATCGTGGTGAATATCCCCTGCACCCCCTCTAATCCAGGCAGCATCCTGGTAAATCTCCTCTACACCCTCTATAATCCGGATAGCACCCTGGAAAATCTCCTCTGCACCCTCTCTAATCCAGACAGCAACCTGGCAATTCTCCTCTGCACACTCTCTAATCCAGGCAGCATCCTGGTCAATCTAATCTGCACCTTCCCTAATCCAGGCAGCATCCTGGTGAATCTCCTCTACACCCTCTCTAATCCGGACAGCATCCTGGTAAATCTCCTCTGCACCCTCTCTATTCCGGACAGCATTCTGGTAAATCTCCACGGTACCCTCTCTAATCCAGACAGCATCCTACTAATTCTCCTCTGCACGCTCTCTAATCCAGGCAGCATCCTGGTAAATCTCCTCTGCACCATCTCTAATCCGGACAGCATCCTGGTAAATCTCCTCTGCACCCACTCTAATCCAGGCAGCATCCTGGTAAATCTCCTCTGCACCATCTCTAATCTAGGTAACATCCTGGTACATCTCCTCTGCTGCCTCTCTAATCCAGAGAGAATCCTGGTGAGTCTCCTCTGCACCCTCTCTAATCTGGACAGCATCCTCGTAAATCTCCTCTGCAGCCTCTCTGATCCTGGCAGCATCCTGCTAAACTGCTGCACCCGCTCTAATCCAGACACAACCCTGGTGAGTCTCCTCTGCACCCTCTCTAATCCGGACAGCATCCTGGTAAATGGCCTCTGCAGCCTTTCTAATCCAGACAGCATCATGGTAAATATCCTCTGCTACCCCCTAATTCAGACAGAATCGTGGTGTATATCCACTGCACCCTCTCTAATCCAGACAGCATCCTGGTAAATCTCCTCTACACCCTCTCTAATCAGGATGGCATCCTGGAAAATCTCCTCTGCACCCTCTCTAATCTGGACAGCATCCTCGTAAATCTCCTCTGCAGCCTCTCTGATCCTGGCAGCATCCTGCTAAACTGCTGCACCCGCTCTAATCCAGACACAACCCTGGTGAATCTCCTCTGCACACTCTCTGATCCAGGAAGCCTCCTGGTAAATCTCCGCTGCACCCTCTCTATTCCAGACAGCATCCTGGTACATCTCCTCTGCACACTCTCTAATCCAGACACAATCCTGGTGAGTCTCCTCTGCACCCTCTCTAATCCGGACAGCATCCTGGTAAATCTCCTCTTAATCCTCTGTAATCCATAGAGCATCCTGGTAAATCTACTCTGCAGCCTTTCTAATCCAAACAGCATCCTGGTAAATCTCCACTGCTACCTCTCTAATCCAGACAGAATCCTGTTGAATATCTTCTGCAGCCTCTCTAATCCAGACGGCATCTAGGTAAATCTCCTCTGCACCCTCTCTAATCTGGACAGCATCCTGGTAAATCTCCTCTGCACACTCTGTAATCCAGGTAGCATCCTGGTAAATCTCCTCTACAGCCTCTCTGATCCAGGCAGCATCCTGCTAAATCTCTGCACCCACTATAATCCAGACACAATCCTGGTGAGTCTCCTCTGCACCCTCTATAATCTGGACAGCGTCCTGGTAAATCTCCTCTGCACACTCTCTAATCCAGGCAGCATCCTGGTAAATCTCCTCTGCAGCCTCTCTGATCCAGGCAGCATCCTGCTAAATCTCTGCACCCACTCTAATCCAGACACAATCCTGGTGAGTCTCCACTGCACCCTCTCTAATCCGGTCAGCTTCCTGGTAAATATCCTCCGCACCCTCTCTAATCCAGGCAGCATCCAGGTATATCTCCTCTGCACCCTCTCTAATCCGGACAGCATCCTGATAAATCTCCTCTGCACCCTCTGTAATCCAGCGAGCATCCTGGTAAATCTCCTCTGCGGCCTTTCTAATCCAGACAGCATCATGGTAAATCTCCTCTGCTACCCCCTAATTCAGACAGAATCGTGGTGAATATCACGTGCACCCTCTCTAATCCAGACAGCATCCTGGTAAATCTCCTCTGCAGCCTCTCTGATCCAGGCAGCATCCTGCTAAATTGCAGCACCCACTCTAATCCAGGCAGCATCCAGGTATATCTCCTCTGCACCCTCTCTAATCCGGACAGCATCCTGGTAAATCTCCTCTGCACCCTCTGTAATCCAGAGAGCATCCTGGTAAATCTCCTCTGCCGCCTTTCTAATCCAGACAGCATCATGGTAAATATCCACTGCTACCCCCTAATTCAGACAGAATCGTGGTGAATATCCCCTGCACCCCCTCTAATCCAGGCAGCATCCTGGTAAATCTCCTCTACACCCTCTATAATCCGGATAGCACCCTGGAAAATCTCCTCTGCACCCTCTCTAATCCAGACAGCAACCTGGCAATTCTCCTCTGCACACTCTCTAATCCAGGCAGCATCCTGGTCAATCTAATCTGCACCTTCCCTAATCCAGGCAGCATCCTGGTGAATCTCCTCTACTCCCTCTCTAATCCGGACAGCATCCTGGTAAATCTCCTGTGCACACTCTCTGATCCAGGAAGCCTCCTGGTAAATCTCCTCTGCACCCTCTCTAATCCAGACAGCATCCTGGTAAATCTCCTCTGCACCCTCTCTATTCCGGACAGCATTCTGGTAAATCTCCACGGTACCCTCTCTAATCCAGACAGCATCCTACTAATTCTCCTCTGCACGCTCTCTAATCCAGGCAGCATCCTGGTAAATCTCCTCTGCACCATCTCTAATCCGGACAGCATCCTGGTAAATCTCCTCTGCACCCACTCTAATCCAGGCAGCATCCTGGTAAATCTCCTCTGCACCATCTCTAATCTAGGTAGCATCCTGGTACATCTCCTCTGCTACCTCTCTAATCCAGAGAGAATCCTGTTGAATAACCTCAGCAGCCTCTCTAATCCAGACACAATCCTGGTGAGTCTCCTCTACACCCTCTCTAATCTGGACAGCATCCTGGTAAATCTCCTCTGCAGCCTCTCTGATCCTGGCAGCATCCTGCTAAACTGCTGCACCCGCTCTAATCCAGACACAACCCTGGTGAGTCTCCTCTGCACCCTCTCTAATCCGGACAGCATCCTGGTAAATGGCCTCTGCAGCCTTTCTAATCCAGACAGCATCATGGTAAATATCCTCTGCTACCCCCTAATTCAGACAGAATCGTGGTGAATATCCACTGCACGCTCTCTAATCCAGACAGCATCCTGGTAAATCTCCTCTACACCCTCTCTAATCCGGATGGCATCCTGGAAAGTCTCCTCTGCACCCTCTCTACTCCAGACAGCAACCTGGCAATTCTCCTCTGCACACTCACTAATCCAGGCAGCATCCTGGTCAATCTCCTCTGCACCTTCCCTAATCCAGGCAGCATCCTGGTGAATCTCCTCTGCACACTCTCTGATTCAGGAAGCCTCCTGGTAAATCTCCACTGCACCCTCTCTAATCCAGACAGCATCCTGGTAAATCTCCTCTGCAGCCTCTCTGATCCAGGCAGCATCCTGCTAAATTGCAGCACCCACTCTAATCCAGGCAGCATCCAGGTATATCTCCTCTGCACCCTCTCTAATCCGGACAGCATCCTGGTAAATCTCCTCTGCACCCTCTGTAATCCAGAGAGCATCCTGGTAAATCTCCTCTGCCGCCTTTCTAATCCAGACAGCATCATGGTAAATATCCACTGCTACCCCCTAATTCAGACAGAATCGTGGTGAATATCCCCTGCACCCCCTCTAATCCAGGCAGCATCCTGGTAAATCTCCTCTACACCCTCTATAATCCGGATAGCACCCTGGAAAATCTCCTCTGCACCCTCTCTAATCCAGACAGCAACCTGGCAATTCTCCTCTGCACACTCTCTAATCCAGGCAGCATCCTGGTCAATCTAATCTGCACCTTCCCTAATCCAGGCAGCATCCTGGTGAATCTCCTCTACTCCCTCTCTAATCCGGACAGCATCCTGGTAAATCTCCTGTGCACACTCTCTGATCCAGGAAGCCTCCTGGTAAATCTCCTCTGCACCCTCTCTAATCCAGACAGCATCCTGGTAAATCTCCTCTGCACCCTCTCTATTCCGGACAGCATTCTGGTAAATCTCCACGGTACCCTCTCTAATCCAGACAGCATCCTACTAATTCTCCTCTGCACGCTCTCTAATCCAGGCAGCATCCTGGTAAATCTCCTCTGCACCATCTCTAATCCGGACAGCATCCTGGTAAATCTCCTCTGCACCCACTCTAATCCAGGCAGCATCCTGGTAAATCTCCTCTGCACCATCTCTAATCTAGGTAGCATCCTGGTACATCTCCTCTGCTACCTCTCTAATCCAGAGAGAATCCTGTTGAATAACCTCAGCAGCCTCTCTAATCCAGACACAATCCTGGTGAGTCTCCTCTGCACCCTCTCTAATCTGGACAGCATCCTGGTAAATCTCCTCTGCAGCCTCTCTGATCCTGGCAGCATCCTG
The DNA here is from genome assembly GCF_030144855.1 of Hypanus sabinus. NCBI lineage: Eukaryota > Metazoa > Chordata > Chondrichthyes > Myliobatiformes > Dasyatidae > Hypanus > Hypanus sabinus. Next base: position 260,813 of record NW_026781272.1, on the reverse strand, counting down.
CTAAACTGCTGCACCCGCTCTAATCCAGACACAACCCTGGTGAGTCTCCTCTGCACCCTCTCTAATCCGGACAGCATCCTGGTAAATGGCCTCTGCAGCCTTTCTAATCCAGACAGCATCATGGTAAATATCCTCTGCTACCCCCTAATTCAGACAGAATCGTGGTGAATATCCACTGCACGCTCTCTAATCCAGACAGCATCCTGGTAAATCTCCTCTACACCCTCTCTAATCCGGATGGCATCCTGGAAAGTCTCCTCTGCACCCTCTCTACTCCAGACAGCAACCTGGCAATTCTCCTCTGCACACTCACTAATCCAGGCAGCATCCTGGTCAATCTCCTCTGCACCTTCCCTAATCCAGGCAGCATCCTGGTGAATCTCCTCTGCACACTCTCTGATTCAGGAAGCCTCCTGGTAAATCTCCACTGCACCCTCTCTAATCCAGACAGCATCCTGGTAAATCTCCTCTGCACCATCTCTAATCCGGACAGCATCCTGGTAAATCTCCTCTGCACCCTCTCTAATCCAGGCAGCATTCTGGTAAATCTCCTCTGCACCATCTCTAATCTAGGCAGCATCCTGGTAAAACTCCACTGCACCCTCTCTAATCCAGACAGCATCCTAGTTAATCTCCTCTACACCCTCTCTAATCCGGACAGCATCCTGTTAAATCCCCTCTGCACACTCTCTGATCCAGGAAGCCTCCTGGTAAATCTCCACTGCACCCTCTCTAATCCAGACAGCATCCTGGTAAATCACCTCTGCACCCTCTCTAATCCAGGCAGCATCCTGGTGAATCTCCTCTATACCCTCTCTAATCCGGACAGCATCCTGGTGAATCTCCTCTATACCCTTTCTAATCCGGACAGCATCCTGGTGAATCTCCTCTACACCCTCTCTAATCCGCACAGCATCCTGGTAAATCTCCTCTGAACCCTCTCTGATCCAGGAAGCCTCCTGGTAAATCTCCATTGCACCCTCTGTAATCCGGACAGCATTGTGGTAAATCTCCTCTGCACCCTCTCTAATTAAGGTAGATTCCTGGTACGTCTCCTCTGCACACTCTCTAATCCAGAAAGCATCCCGGTAAATCTCCTCTGCACCCTCTCTAATCCAAGCAGCATCCTGTGAATCTCCTCTGCAGCCTTTCTAATCCAGACAGCATCCTAGTGAATATCCTCTGCACCCTCTCTAATCCAGACAGAATCCTGGTAAATCTCCTCTGCACCTTCCCTAATCCAGACAGCATCATGGTAAATATCCTCTGCTACCCCCTAATTCAGACAGAATCGTGGTGAATATCCACTGCACCCTCTCTAATCCAGACAGCATCCTGGTAAATCTCCTCTGCACCCTCTCTAATCCGGATGGCATCCTGGAAAGTCTCCTCTGCACCCTCTCTACTCCAGACAGCAACCTGGCAATTCTCCTCTGCACACTCACTAATCCAGGCAGCATCCTGGTCAATCTCCTCTGCACCTTCCCTTATCCAGGCAGCATCCTGGTGAATCTCCTCTGCACACTCTCTGATCCAGGAAGCCTCCTGGTAAAACTCCTCTGCACCCTCTCTAATCCAGACAGCATCCTATTAAATCTCCTCTGCACGCTCTCTAATCCTGGCAGCATCCTGGTAAATCTCCTCTGCACCCTCTCTAATCCCGTCAGCTTCCTGGTAAATATCATCCGCACCCACTCTAATCCAGGCAGCATCCAGGTAAATCTCTGCACCCTCTCTAATCCTGACAGCTTCCTGGTAAATCTCCTCTGCACGCTCACTAATCCAGGCAGCATCCTGGTAAATCTCCTCTGCACCATCTCTAATCCGGACAGCATCCTGGTAAATCTCCTCTGCACCCACTCTAATCCAGGCAGCATCCTGGTAAATCTCCTCTGCACCATCTCTAATCTAGGTAGCATCCTGGTACATCTCCTCTGCTACCTCTCTAATCCAGAGAGAATCCTGTTGAATAACCTCAGCAGCCTCTCTAATCCAGACACAATCCTGGTGAGTCTCCTCTACACCCTCTCTAATCTGGACAGCATCCTGGTAAATCTCCTCTGCAGCCTCTCTGATCCTGGCAGCATCCTGCTAAACTGCTGCACCCGCTCTAATCCAGACACAACCCTGGTGAGTCTCCTCTGCACCCTCTCTAATCCGGACAGCATCCTGGTAAATGGCCTCTGCAGCCTTTCTAATCCAGACAGCATCATGGTAAATATCCTCTGCTACCCCCTAATTCAGACAGAATCGTGGTGAATATCCACTGCACGCTCTCTAATCCAGACAGCATCCTGGTAAATCTCCTCTACACCCTCTCTAATCCGGATGGCATCCTGGAAAGTCTCCTCTGCACCCTCTCTACTCCAGACAGCAACCTGGCAATTCTCCTCTGCACACTCACTAATCCAGGCAGCATCCTGGTCAATCTCCTCTGCACCTTCCCTAATCCAGGCAGCATCCTGGTGAATCTCCTCTGCACACTCTCTGATTCAGGAAGCCTCCTGGTAAATCTCCACTGCACCCTCTCTAATCCAGACAGCATCCTGGTAAATCTCCTCTGCAGCCTCTCTGATCCAGGCAGCATCCTGCTAAATTGCAGCACCCACTCTAATCCAGGCAGCATCCAGGTATATCTCCTCTGCACCCTCTCTAATCCGGACAGCATCCTGGTAAATCTCCTCTGCACCCTCTGTAATCCAGAGAGCATCCTGGTAAATCTCCTCTGCCGCCTTTCTAATCCAGACAGCATCATGGTAAATATCCACTGCTACCCCCTAATTCAGACAGAATCGTGGTGAATATCCCCTGCACCCCCTCTAATCCAGGCAGCATCCTGGTAAATCTCCTCTACACCCTCTATAATCCGGATAGCACCCTGGAAAATCTCCTCTGCACCCTCTCTAATCCAGACAGCAACCTGGCAATTCTCCTCTGCACACTCTCTAATCCAGGCAGCATCCTGGTCAATCTAATCTGCACCTTCCCTAATCCAGGCAGCATCCTGGTGAATCTCCTCTACTCCCTCTCTAATCCGGACAGCATCCTGGTAAATCTCCTGTGCACACTCTCTGATCCAGGAAGCCTCCTGGTAAATCTCCTCTGCACCCTCTCTAATCCAGACAGCATCCTGGTAAATCTCCTCTGCACCCTCTCTATTCCGGACAGCATTCTGGTAAATCTCCACGGTACCCTCTCTAATCCAGACAGCATCCTACTAATTCTCCTCTGCACGCTCTCTAATCCAGGCAGCATCCTGGTAAATCTCCTCTGCACCATCTCTAATCCGGACAGCATCCTGGTAAATCTCCTCTGCACCCACTCTAATCCAGGCAGCATCCTGGTAAATCTCCTCTGCACCATCTCTAATCTAGGTAGCATCCTGGTACATCTCCTCTGCTACCTCTCTAATCCAGAGAGAATCCTGTTGAATAACCTCAGCAGCCTCTCTAATCCAGACACAATCCTGGTGAGTCTCCTCTGCACCCTCTCTAATCTGGACAGCATCCTGGTAAATCTCCTCTGCAGCCTCTCTGATCCTGGCAGCATCCTGCTAAACTGCTGCACCCGCTCTAATCCAGACACAACCCTGGTGAGTCTCCTCTGCACCCTCTCTAATCCGGACAGCATCCTGGTAAATGGCCTCTGCAGCCTTTCTAATCCAGACAGCATCATGGTAAATATCCTCTGCTACCCCCTAATTCAGACAGAATCGTGGTGAATATCCACTGCACGCTCTCTAATCCAGACAGCATCCTGGTAAATCTCCTCTACACCCTCTCTAATCCGGATGGCATCCTGGAAAGTCTCCTCTGCACCCTCTCTACTCCAGACAGCAACCTGGCAATTCTCCTCTGCACACTCACTAATCCAGGCAGCATCCTGGTCAATCTCCTCTGCACCTTCCCTAATCCAGGCAGCATCCTGGTGAATCTCCTCTGCACACTCTCTGATTCAGGAAGCCTCCTGGTAAATCTCCACTGCACCCTCTCTAATCCAGACAGCATCCTGGTAAATCTCCTCTGCACCATCTCTAATCCGGACAGCATCCTGGTAAATCTCCTCTGCACCCTCTCTAATCCAGGCAGCATTCTGGTAAATCTCCTCTGCACCATCTCTAATCTAGGCAGCATCCTGGTAAAACTCCACTGCACCCTCTCTAATCCAGACAGCATCCTAGTTAATCTCCTCTACACCCTCTCTAATCCGGACAGCATCCTGTTAAATCCCCTCTGCACACTCTCTGATCCAGGAAGCCTCCTGGTAAATCTCCACTGCACCCTCTCTAATCCAGACAGCATCCTGGTAAATCACCTCTGCACCCTCTCTAATCCAGGCAGCATCCTGGTGAATCTCCTCTATACCCTCTCTAATCCGGACAGCATCCTGGTGAATCTCCTCTATACCCTTTCTAATCCGGACAGCATCCTGGTGAATCTCCTCTACACCCTCTCTAATCCGCACAGCATCCTGGTAAATCTCCTCTGAACCCTCTCTGATCCAGGAAGCCTCCTGGTAAATCTCCATTGCACCCTCTGTAATCCGGACAGCATTGTGGTAAATCTCCTCTGCACCCTCTCTAATTAAGGTAGATTCCTGGTACGTCTCCTCTGCACACTCTCTAATCCAGAAAGCATCCCGGTAAATCTCCTCTGCACCCTCTCTAATCCAAGCAGCATCCTGTGAATCTCCTCTGCAGCCTTTCTAATCCAGACAGCATCCTAGTGAATATCCTCTGCACCCTCTCTAATCCAGACAGAATCCTGGTAAATCTCCTCTGCACCTTCCCTAATCCAGACAGCATCATGGTAAATATCCTCTGCTACCCCCTAATTCAGACAGAATCGTGGTGAATATCCACTGCACCCTCTCTAATCCAGACAGCATCCTGGTAAATCTCCTCTGCACCCTCTCTAATCCGGATGGCATCCTGGAAAGTCTCCTCTGCACCCTCTCTACTCCAGACAGCAACCTGGCAATTCTCCTCTGCACACTCACTAATCCAGGCAGCATCCTGGTCAATCTCCTCTGCACCTTCCCTTATCCAGGCAGCATCCTGGTGAATCTCCTCTGCACACTCTCTGATCCAGGAAGCCTCCTGGTAAAACTCCTCTGCACCCTCTCTAATCCAGACAGCATCCTATTAAATCTCCTCTGCACGCTCTCTAATCCTGGCAGCATCCTGGTAAATCTCCTCTGCACCCTCTCTAATCCCGTCAGCTTCCTGGTAAATATCATCCGCACCCACTCTAATCCAGGCAGCATCCAGGTAAATCTCTGCACCCTCTCTAATCCTGACAGCTTCCTGGTAAATCTCCTCTACACCCTCTATAATCCGGATAGCATCCTGAAAAATCACCTCTGCACCCTCTCTAATCCAGACAGCATCCTGGTAATTCTCCTCTGCACGCTCACTAATCCAGGCAGCATCCTGGTCAATCTCCTCTGCACCTTCCCTAATCCGGACCGCATCTTGGTCAATCTCCTCTGCACCCTCTCTAATCCGGACAGCATTGTGCTAAAACTCCTCTGCATCCTCTCTAATCCAGGTAGCATCCTGGTACATCTCCACTGCACACTCTCTAATCCAGACAGCATCCTGGTAAATCTCCTCTGCACCCTCTCTAATCCAGGCAGCATCCTGCGAATATCCTCTGCACCCTCTCTAATCCGGACAGCATCCTGGTAAATTTCCACAGAATCCTCTGTAATCCATCGAGCATCCTGGTAAATCTTCTCTGCAGCCTTTCTAATCCAGACAGCATCCTGGTAAATCTCCTCTGCACCCTCTCTAATCCAGACACAATCCTGGAGAATCTCCTCTGCACCTTCTCAAATCTAGGCAGCATCCTGGTGAATCTGGTCTGCACCCTCTCTAATCCAGGCAGCAGACTGTGAATCTCCTCTGCACCCTCTCTAATCCGGTCAGCTTCCTGGTAAATATCCTCCGCACCCTCTCTAATCCAGGGAGCATCCTGGTGAATCTCCTCTACACCCTCTCTAATCCAGACTGCATCCTGGTAAATCTCCTCTGCACTCTCTCTATTCCGGACAGCATCCTGGTAAATATCCTCCGCACCCTCTGTAATCCAGGCAGCATCCAGGTAAATCTCTGCACTCTCTCTAATCCGGACAGCATCCTGGTAAATCTCCTCTGAATCCTCTGTAATCCATAGAGCATCCTGGTGAATATCCTCTGCAGCCTCTCTAATCCAGACGTCATCCTGGTAAAACTCCTCTGCACCCTCACTGATCCAGGAAGCCTCCTGGTAAATCTCCACTGCACCCTCTCTAATCCAGACAACATCCTGGTAAATCTCCTCTGCACCCTCTCTATTCCAGACAGCATCCTGGTAATTCTCCTCTGCACGCTCACTAATCCAGGCAGCATCCTGGTCAATCTCCTCTGCACCTTCCCTAATCCGGACAGCATCCTGGTAAATCTCCTCTGCACCCTCTCTAATCCGGACAGCATTGTGGTAAAACTCCTCTGCATCCTCTCTAATCCAGGTAGCATCCTGGTACATCTCCACTGCACACTCTCTAATCCAGACAGCATCCTGGTAAATCTCCTCTGCACCCTCTCTAATCCAGGCAGCATCCTGCGAATATCCTCTGCACCCTCTCTAATCCGGACAGCATCCTGGTAAATTTCCACAGAATCCTCTGTAATCCATCGAGCATCCTGGTAAATCTTCTCTGCAGCCTTTCTAATCCAGACAGCATCCTGGTAAATCTCCTCTGCACCCTCTCTAATCCAGACACAATCCTGGAGAATCTCCTCTGCACCTTCTCAAATCTAGGCAGCATCCTGGTGAATCTGGTCTGCACCCTCTCTAATCCAGGCAGCAGACTGTGAATCTCCTCTGCACCCTCTCTAATCCGGTCAGCTTCCTGGTAAATATCCTCCGCACCCTCTCTAATCCCCGGAGCATCCTGGTGAATCTCCTCTACACCCTCTCTAATCCAGACTGCATCCTGGTAAATCTCCTCTGCACTCTCTCTATTCCGGACAGCATCCTGGTAAATATCCTCCGCACCCTCTGTAATCCAGGCAGCATCCAGGTAAATCTCTGCACTCTCTCTAATCCGGACAGCATCCTGGTAAATCTCCTCTGAATCCTCTGTAATCCATAGAGCATCCTGGTGAATATCCTCTGCAGCCTCTCTAATCCAGACGTCATCCTGGTAAAACTCCTCTGCACCCTCACTGATCCAGGAAGCCTCCTGGTAAATCTCCACTGCACCCTCTCTAATCCAGACAACATCCTGGTAAATCTCCTCTGCACCCTCTCTATTCCAGACAGCATCCTGGTAATTCTCCTCTGCACGCTCACTAATCCAGGCAGCATCCTGGTCAATCTCCTCTGCACCTTCCCTAATCCGGACAGCATCCTGGTCAATCTCCTCTGCACCCTCTCTAATCCGGACAGCATTGTGGTAAAACTCCTCTGCATCCTCTCTAATCCAGGTAGCATCCTGGTACATCTCCACTGCACACTCTCTAATCCAGACAGCATCCTGGTAAATCTCCTCTGCACCCTCTCTAATCCAGGCAGCATCCTGCGAATATCCTCTGCACCCTCTCTAATCCGGACAGCATCCTGGTAAATTTCCACAGAATCCTCTGTAATCCATCGAGCATCCTGGTAAATCTTCTCTGCAGCCTTTCTAATCCAGACAGCATCCTGGTAAATCTCCTCTGCACCCTCTCTAATCCAGACACAATCCTGGAGAATCTCCTCTGCACCTTCTCAAATCTAGGCAGCATCCTGGTGAATCTGGTCTGCACCCTCTCTAATCCAGGCAGCAGACTGTGAATCTCCTCTGCACCCTCTCTAATCCGGTCAGCTTCCTGGTAAATATCCTCCGCACCCTCTCTAATCCCCGGAGCATCCTGGTGAATCTCCTCTACACCCTCTCTAATCCAGACTGCATCCTGGTAAATCTCCTCTGCACTCTCTCTATTCCGGACAGCATCCTGGTAAATATCCTCCGCACCCTCTGTAATCCAGGCAGCATCCAGGTAAATCTCTGCACTCTCTCTAATCCGGACAGCATCCTGGTAAATCTCCTCTGAATCCTCTGTAATCCATAGAGCATCCTGGTGAATATCCTCTGCAGCCTCTCTAATCCAGACGGCATCCTGGTAAAACTCCTCTGCACCCTCACTGATCCAGGAAGCCTCCTGGTAAATCTCCACTGCACCCTCTCTAATCCAGACAACATCCTGGTAAATCTCCTCTGCACCCTCTCTATTCCAGACAGCATTCTGGTAAATCTCCTCTGCACCCTCTCTGATCCAGACAGCATTCCGGTAAATCTCCTCTGTACCCTCTCTGATCCAGACAGCATCCTGATAATTCTCCTCTGCACGCTCTCTAATCCGGACAGCATCCTGGTAAATCTCCTCAGAATCCTCTGTAATCCATAGAGCATCCTGGTAAATCTCTTCTGCAGCCTTTCTAATCCAGACAGCATCCTGGTAAATCTCCTCTGCTACCTCTCTAATCCAGACAGAATCCTGGTGAATATCCTCTGCAGCCTCTCTAATCCAGACAGCATCTAGGTAAATCTCCTCTGCACCCTCTCTAATGCAGGCATCATCCTGGTAAAACTCCTCTGCACCCTCTCTAATCCAGACAGCATCCTAGTAAAACTCCTCTGCACGCTCTATAATCCAGGCAGCATCCTGCTAAATCTCCTCTGCACCCTCTCTAATCCGGTCAGCTTACTGGTAAATATCCTCCGCACCCACTCTAATCCAGGCAGCATCCAGGTAAATCTCTGCACCCTCTGTAATCCAGAGAGCATCCTGGTAAATCTCCTCTGCAGCCTTTCTAATCCAGACAGCATCATGGTAAATATCTTCTGCTGCCCCCTAATTCAGACAGAATCGTGGTGAATATCCCCTGCACCCTCTCTAATCCAGACAGCATCCTGGTAAATCTCCTCTACACCTTCCCTAATCTGGACAGCTTCCTGGTAAATCTCTTCTGCACCCTCTCTAATGCAGGCAGCATCCTGGTAAAACTCCTCTGCACCCTCTCTAATCCAGACAGCATCCTAGTAAATCTCCTCTGCACGCTCTATAATCCAGGCAGCATCCTGCTAAATCTCCTCTGCACCCTCTCTAATCCGGTCAGCTTACTGGTAAATATCCTCCGCACCCACTCTAATCCAGGCAGCATCCAGGTAAATCTCTGCACCCTCTGTAATCCAGAGAGCATCCTGGTAAATCTCCTCTGCAGCCTTTCTAATCCAGACAGCATCATGGTAAATATCTTCTGCTGCCCCCTAATTCAGACAGAATCGTGGTGAATATCCCCTGCACCCTCTCTAATCCAGACAGCATCCTGGTAACTCTCCTCTACACCTTCCCTAATCTGGACAGCATCCTGGTAAATCACCTCTTCACCCTCTCTAATCCGGACAGCATCCTGCTAAATCTCCACTGCACCCTCTCTAATCTGGACAGCGTCCTGGTAAATCTCCTCTGCACCCTCTCTAATCCGGACAGCATCATGGTAAATCTCCTCTGTAACTTCTCTAGTCCAGACAGCATCCTGGTTATTCTACTCTGCACCCTCTCTAATCCAGACAGCATCCTCGTAAATCTCCTCTGCACCCTCTCTAATCCAGACAGCGTCCTGGTAAATCTCCTCTGCACCCTCTCTAATCCAGACAGCATCCTAGTAAATCTCCTCTACACCCTCTCTAATCCGGACAGCATCCTGGTAAAATTCCTCTGCACCCCCTGTAATCCAGAGAGCATCGAGATAAATCTCCTCTGCACCCTCTCTAATCCAGACAAGCCTCCTGTTAAATCTCCTCTGCAGCCTCGCTAATCCAGACAGCATCCTGGTAAATCACCTTTTCACCCTCTCTAATCCGGACAGCATCCTGCTAAATCTCCACTGCACCCTCTCTAATCTGGACAGCATCCTGGTAAATCTCCTCTGCACCCTCTCTAATCCGGACAGCATCCTGGTAAATCTCCTCTGCACCTTCCCTAATCTTGGCAGCATCCTGGGAAATCTCCTCTACACCTTCCCTAATCCCGACAGTATCCTGCTAAATCTCCACTGCACCCTCTCTAATCCAGACAGCATCCTGGTGAATATCCTCTGCACCCTCGCTAATCCGGACAGCATCATGGTAAATCTCCTCTGTAACTTCTCTAGTCCAGACAGCATCCTGGTTAATCTCCTCTGCACCCTCTCTAATCCAGACAGCATCCTCGTAAATCTCCTCTGCACCCTCTCTAATCCAGACAGCCTCCTGTTAAATCTCCTCTGCAGCCTCGCTAATCCAGACAGCATCCTGGTAAATCTCCTCTGCACCCTCTCTCATCTGGACAGCATCCTGGTAAATCACATCTTCACCCTCTCTAATCCGGACAGCATCCTGCTAAATCTCCACTGCACCCTCTATAATCTGGACAGCATCCTGGTAAATCTCCTCTGCACCCTCTCTAATCCGGACAGCATCCTGGTAAATCTCCTCTGCACCTTCCCTAATCCTGGCAGCATCCTGGGAAATCTCCTCTACACCTTCCCTAATCCCGACAGTATCCTGCTAAATCTCCACTGCACCCTCTCTAATCCAGACAGCATCCTGGTGAATATCCTCTGCACACTCGCTAATCCGGACAGCATCATGGTAAATCTCCTCTGTAACTTCTCTAGTCCAGACAGCATCCTGGTTAATCTCCTCTGCACCCTCTCTAATCCAGACAGCATACTCGTAAATCTCCTCTGCACCATCTCTAATCCAGATAGAGTCCTGGTGAATATCCTCTGCAGCCTCTCTAATCCAGACAGCATTTAGGTAAATCTCTTCTGTACCCTCTCTAACCTAGACAGCATTCTGGTAAATCTCATCTGTACCCTCTCTAATCCAGGCAGCATCCTGGTAAATCTCCTCTGCAGCCTCTCCAATCCAGGCAGCATCCTGCTAAATCTCTGCACCCTCTCTAATCCAGACAGCATCATTGTGAATCTCCTCTGCAGCCTTTCTAATCCAGACAGCATCCTGGTAAATCTCCTCTGCAGCCTCTCTAATCCAGGCAGCATCCTTCTAAATCTCCTCTGCACACTCACTATCCCGTACAGCATTCTGGTAAATCTCCTCTGTACCCTCTCTAATCCAGACAGCGTCCTGGTAAATCTCCTCTGCACGCTCTCTAATCCAGGCAGCATCCAGGTAAATCTCCTCTGCACCCTCTCTAATCCAGGCAGCATCCTGGTAAATCTCCTCTGCACCCTCTCTAATCCAGACAGCATCCTGGTAAATCTCCTCTGCACGGTCTCTAATCCTGGCAGCTTCCTGGTAAATCTCCTCTACACCTTCCCTAATCCGGACAGCATCCGGCTAAATCTCCACTGCACCCTCTCTAATCCAGACAGCATCCTGGTGAATATCCTCTGCACCCTCGCTAATCCGGACAGCATCAAGGTAAATCTCTTCTGTACCCTCTCTAACCTAGACAGCATTCTGGTAAATCTCATCTGTACCCTCTCTAATCCAGATAGAGTCCTGGTGAATATCCTCTGCAGCCTCTCTAATCCAGACAGCATTTAGGTAAATCTCCTCTGCACCCTCTCTAAACCAGGCAGCATCCTGGTAAAACTCCTCTGCACCCTCTCTAATCCAGACAGCATTCTGGTAAATATCCTCTGCACGCTCTCTAATCCTGGCAGCATCCTGCTAAATCTCCTCTGCACCATCTCTAATCCAGGCAGCATCCTGGTAAATCTCCTCTGCACCCTCTCTAATCCAGACAGCATCCTGGTAAATCTCCTCTACACCCTCTCTGATCCAGACAGCATTCTGTTGAATCTCCTCTGCACCCTCTCTAATCCAGACAGCATCCTGGTAAATCTCCTCTGCACCCTCTCTAATCCAGACAGCATCCTCGTAAATCTCCTCTGCACCCTCTCTAATCCAGACAGCGTCCTGGTAAATCTCCTCTGCACCCTCTCTAATCCAGACAGCATCCTGGTAAATCTCCTCTACACCCTCTCTAATCCGGACAGCATCCTGGTAAAATTCCTCTGCACCCTCTGTAATCCAGAGAGCATCGAGATAAATCTCCTCTGCACCCTCTCTAATCCAGACAAGCCTCCTGTTAAATCTCCTCTGCAGCCTCGCTAATCCAGACAGCATCCTGGTAAATCACCTTTTCACCCTCTCTAATCCGGACAGCATCCTGCTAAATCTCCACTGCACCCTCTCTAATCTGGACAGCATCCTGGTAAATCTCCTCTGCACCCTCTCTAATCCGGACAGCATCCTGGTAAATCTCCTCTGCACCTTCCCTAATCCTGGCAGCATCCTGGGAAATCTCCTCTACACCTTCCCTAATCCCGACAGTATCCTGCTAAATCTCCACTGCACCCTCTCTAATCCAGACAGCATCCTGGTGAATATCCTCTGCACCCTCGCTAATCCGGACAGCATCATGGTAAATCTCCTCTGTAACTTCTCTAGTCCAGACAGCATCCTGGTTAATCTCCTCTGCACCCTCTCTAATCCAGACAGCATCCACGTAAATCTCCTCTGCACCCTCTCTAATCCAGACAGCCTCCTGTTAAATCTCCTCTGCAGCCTCGCTAATCCAGACAGCATCCTGGTAAATCTCCTCTGCACCCTCTCTCATCTGGACAGCATCCTGGTAAATCACATCTTCACCCTCTCTAATCCGGACAGCATCCTGCTAAATCTCCACTGCACCCTCTATAATCTGGACAGCATCCTGGTAAATCTCCTCTGCACCCTCTCTAATCCGGACAGCATCCTGGTAAATCTCCTCTGCACCTTCCCTAATCCTGGCAGCATCCTGGGAAATCTCCTCTACACCTTCCCTAATCCCGACAGTATCCTGCTAAATCTCCACTGCACCCTCTCTAATCCAGACAGCATCCTGGTGAATATCCTCTGCACACTCGCTAATCCGGACAGCATCATGGTAAATCTCCTCTGTAACTTCTCTAGTCCAGACAGCATCCTGGTTAATCTCCTCTGCACCCTCTCTAATCCAGACAGCATACTCGTAAATCTCCTCTGCACCATCTCTAATCCAGACAGCATCCTGGTAAATCTCCTCTACACCTTCCCTAATCCGGACAGAATCCTACTAAATCTACACTGCACCCTCTCTAATCCAGACAGCATCCTGGTAAATCTCCTCTGCACCCTCTCTAAACCAGGCAGCATCCTGGTAAAACTCCTCTGCACACTCTCTAAACCAGGCAGCATCCTGGTAAAACTCCTCTGCACACTCTCTAATCCAGACAGCATCATGGTAAATCTCCTCTGTAACTTCTCTAGTCCAGACAGCATCCTGGTTAATCTCCTCTGCACCCTCTCTAATCCAGACAGCATCCTCGTAAATCTCCTCTGCACCATCTCTAATCCAGATAGAGTCCTGGTGAATATCCTCTGCAGCCTCTCTAATCCAGACAGCATTTAGGTAAATCTCCTCTGCAACCTCTCTAAACCAGGCAGCATCCTGGTAAAACTCCTCTGCACCCTCTCTAATCCAGACAGCATTCTGGTAAATATCCTCTGCACGCTCTCTAATCCTGGCAGCATCCTGGTAAATCTCCTCTACACCTTCCCTAATCTGGACAGAATCCTACTAAATCTACACTGCACCCTCTCTAATCCAGACAGCATCCTGGTAAATCTCCTCTGCACCCTCTCTAATCCAGACAGCATCCTGCTAAATCTCCTCTACACCCTCTCTGATCCAGACAGCATTCTGTTGAATCTCCTCTGCACCCTCTCTAATCCAGACAGCATCCTGGTAAATCTCCTCTGCAACCTCTCTAATCCAGACAGCATCCTGGTAAATCTCCTCTGCACCCTCTCTAATCCAGACAGGATCCTGGTAAATCTCCTCTACACCCTCTCTAATCCGGACAGCATCCTGGTAAAACTCCTCTGCACCCTCTGTAATCCAGAGAGCATCGAGATAAATCTCCTCTGCACCCTCTCTAATCCAGGCAGCATCCTGGTAAATCTCCTCTGCCCCCCCCCTCTAATCCTGGCAGCATCCTGCTAAATCTCCTCTGCACCATCTCTAATCCAGGCAGCATCCTGGTAAAACACCTCTGCACCCTCTCTAATCCAGACAGCATTTAGGTAAATCTCCTCTGCACCCTCTCAAAACCAGGCAGCATCCTCGTAAAACTCCTCTGCAGCCTCTTTAATCCGGACAGCATCCTGGTAAAACTCCTCTGCACCCTCTCGAATCCAGAGATCATCCCGGTAAATCTCCTCTGCAGCCTCTCAAATCCAGGCAGCATCCTGGTGAATATCCACTTCACCCTCGCTAATCCGGACAGCATCATGGAAAATCTTTTCTGTACGCTCTCTAATCCAGGCAGCATCCTGGTAAATCTCCTCTGCACCCTCTCTAATCCAGACAGCATCCTGGTAAATCTCCTCTACACTCTCTCTGATCCAGACAGCATTCTGTTGAATCTCCTCTGCACCCTCTCTAATCCAGACAGCGTCCTGGTAAATCTCCTCTGCACCCTCTCTAATCCAGACAGCATCCTGGTAAATCTCCTCTACACCCTCTCTAATCCGGACAGCATCCTGGTAAAACTCCTCTGCACCCTCTGTAATCCAGAGAGCATCGAGATAAATCTCCTCTGCACCCTCTCTAATCCAAGCAGCATCCTGGTAAATCTCCTCTGCCCCCCCCCCTCTAATCCTGGCAGCATCCTTCTAAATCTCCTCTGCACCATCTCTAATCCAGGCAGCATCCTGGTAAAACTCCTCTGCACCCTCTCTAATCCAGACAGCATTTAGGTAAATCTCCTCTGCAGCTTCTCTAATCCAGGCAGAATCCTGCTAAATCTCTGTACCCTATCTAATCCAGGCAGCATCCTGGTTAATCTCATCTGCACCCTATCTAATCCAGGCAGCATCCTGGTCAATCCCCTCTGCACCCTATCTAATCCAGACAGTATCCTGGTGAATCTCCTCTGCACCCTCTCTAATCCAGACAGCATCCTGGTAAATCTCCTCTGCACCCTCACTATCCCGGACAGCATTCTGGTAAATCTCCTCTGTACCCTCTCTAATCCAGACAGCGTCCTGGTAAATCTCGTCTGCACGCTCTCTAATCCAGGCAGCATCCAGGTAAATCTCCTCTGCACCTTCCCTAATCAGGACAGCATCGTGGTCAATCTCCTCTGCATCCTATCTAATCCAGACAGCATCCTGGTTAATCTCCTCTGCACCCTATCTAATCCAGGCAGCATCCTGGTTAATCTCCTCTGCACCCTATCTAATCCGGACAGCATCATGGTAAATCTCTTCTGTACCCTCTCTAACCTAGACAGCATTCTGGTAAATCTCATCTGTACCCTCTCTAATCCAGGCAGCATCCTGGTAAATCTCCTCTGCAGCCTCTCCAATCCAGGCAGCATCCTGCTAAATCTCTGCACCCTCTATAATCCAGACAGCATCCTTGTAAACCTCCTCTGCACCCTCTCTAATCCAGACAGCATCATTGTGAATCTCCTCTGCAGCCTTTCTAATCCAGACAGCATCCTGGTAAATCTCCTCTGCAGCCTCTCTAATCCAGGCAGCATCCTTCTAAATCTCCTCTGCAGCCTCTCTAATCCAGGCAGCATCCTTCTAAATCTCCTCTGCACCCTCACTATCCCGTACAGCATTCTGGTAAATCTCCTCTGTACCCTCTCTAATCCAGACAGCGTCCTGGTAAATCTCCTCTGCACGCTCTCTAATCCAGGCAGCATCCAGGTAAATCTCCTCTGCACCCTCTCTAATCCAGGCAGCATCCTGGTAAATCTCCTCTGCACCCTCTCTAATCCAGACAGCATCCTGGTAAATCTCCTCTGCACGGTCTCTAATCCTGGCAGCTTCCTGGTAAATCTCCTCTACACCTTCCCTAATCCGGACAGCATCCGGCTAAATCTCCACTGCACCCTCTCTAATCCAGACAGCATCCTGGTGAATATCCTCTGCACCCTCGCTAATCCGGACAGCATCAAGGTAAATCTCTTCTGTACCCTCTCTAACCTAGACAGCATTCTGGTAAATCTCATCTGTACCCTCTCTAATCCAGGCAGCATCCTGGTAAATCTCCTCTGCAGCCTCTCTATTCCAGGCAGCATCCTGCTAAATCTCTGCACCCACTCTAATCCAGACAGCATCCTCATAAATCTCCTCTGCACCCTATCTAATCCAGACAGCATTCTGGTAAATCTCCTCTGTACCCTCTCTAATCCAGACAGCGTCCTAGTAAATCTCCTCTGCACGCTCTCTAATCCAGGCAGCATCCAGGTAAATCTCCTCTGCACCCTCTCTAATCCAGGCAGCATCCTGGTAAATCTCCTCTGCACCCTCTCTAATCCAGACAGCATCCTGGTAAATCTCCTCTGCACGGTCTCTAATCCTGGCAGCGTCCTGGTAAATCTCCTCTACACCTTCCCTAATCCGGACAGCATCCTTGCTAAATCTCCACTGCACACTCTCTAATCCAGACAGCATCCTGGTGAATATCCTCTGCACCCTCGCTAATCCGGACAGCATCATGGTAAATCTCCTCTGTAAATTGTCTAGTCCAGACAGCATCCTGGTTATTCTCCTCTGCACCCTCTCTAATCCAGACAGCATCCTGGTAAATCTCCTCTGCACCCTCTCTAATCCGGACAGCATCCTGGTAAATCTCCTCTGCACCTTCCCTAATCCTGGCAGCATCCTGGGAAATCTCCTCTACACTTTCCCTAATCCCGACAGTATCCTGCTAAATCTCCACTGCACCCTCTCTAATCCAGACAGCATCCTGGTGAATATCCTCTGCACCCTCGCTAATCCGGACAGCATCATGGTAAATCTCCTCTGTAACTTCTCTAGTCCAGACAGCATCCTGGTTAATCTCCTCTGCACCCTCTCTAATCCAGACAGCATCCTCGTAAATCTCCTCTGCACCCTCTCTAATCCAGACAGCATCCTGCTAAATCTCCACTGCACCCTCTCTAATCTGGACAGCATCCTGGTAAATCTCCACTGCACCCTCTCTAATCCGGACAGCATCCTGGTAAATCTCCTCTGCACCTTCCCTAATCCTGGCAGCATCCTGGGAAATCTCCTCTACACCTTCCCTAATCCCGACAGTATCCTGCTAAATCTCCACTGCACCCTCTCTAATCCAGACAGCATCCTGGTGAATATCCTCTGCACCCTCGCTAATCCGGACAGCATCATAGTAAATCTCCTCTGTAACTTCTCTAGTCCAGACAGCATCCTGGTTAATCTCCTCTGCACCCTCTCTAATCCAGACAGCATCCTCGTAAATCTCCTCTGCACCATCTCTAGTCCAGATAGAGTCCTGGTGAATATCCTCTGCAGCCTCTCTAATCCAGACAGCATTTAGGTAAATCTCCTCTGCACCCTCTCTAAACCAGACAGCATTTAGGTAAATCTCCTCTGCACCCTCTCTAAACCAGGCAGCATCATGGTAAAACTCCTCTGCACCCTCTCTAATCCAGACAGCATTCTGGTAAATATCCTCTGCACGCTCTCTAATCCTGGCAGCATACTGCTAAATCTCTGCACGATGTCTAATCCAGGCAGCATCCTGGTAAAACTCCTCTGCACCCTCTCTAATCCAGACAGCATCCTGGTAAATCTCCTCTGCACGCTCTCTAATCCTGGCAGCATCCTGGTAAATCTCCTCTACACCTTCCCTAATCCGGACAGAATCCTACTAAATCTACACTGCACCCTCTCTAATCCAGACAGCATCCTGGTAAATCTCCTCTGCACCCTCTCTAAACCAGGCAGCATCCTGGTAAAACTCCTCTGCACACTCTCTAATCCAGACAGCATCATGGTAAATCTCCTCTGTAACTTCTCTAGTCCAGACAGCATCCTGGTTAATCTCCTCTGCACCCTCTCTAATCCAGACAGCATCCTCGTAAATCTCCTCTGCACCATCTCTAATCCAGATAGAGTCCTGGTGAATATCCTCTGCAGCCTCTCTAATCCAGACAGCATTTAGGTAAATCTCCTCTGCACCCTCTCTAAACCAGGCAGCATCCTGGTAAAACTCCTCTGCACGCTCTCTAATCCAGACAGCATCCTGGTAAATCTCCTCTGCACGCTCTCTAATCCTGGCAGCATCCTGGTAAATCTCCTCTACACCTTCCCTAATCCGGACAGAATCCTACTAAATCTACACTGCACCCTCTCTAATCCAGACAGCATCCTGGTAAATCTCCTCTGCACCCTCTCTAATCCAGACAGCATCCTGGTAAATCTCCTCTACACCCTCTCTGATCCAGACAGCATTCTGTTGAATCTCCTCTGCACCCTCTCTAATCCAGACAGCATCCTGGTACATCTCCTCTGCACCCTCTCTAATCCAGACAGCATCCTGGTAAATCTCCTCTGCACCTTCTCTAATCCAGATAGCATCCTGGTAAATCTCCTCTACACCCTCTCTAATCCGGACAGCATCCTGGTAAAACTCCTCTGCACCCTCTGTAATCCAGAGAGCATCGAGATAAATCTCATCTGCACCCTATCTAATCCAGGCAGCATCCTGGACAATCCCCTCTGCACCCTATCTAATCCAGACAGTATCCTGGTGAATCTCCTCTGCACCCTCTCTAATCCAGACAGCCTCCTGGTAAATCTCCACTGCACCCTCTCTAATCCAGACAGCATCCTGGTAAATCTCCTCTGCACCCTCACTATCCCGGACAGCATTCTGGTAAATCTCCTCTGTACCCTCTCTAATCCAGACAGCGTCCTGGTAAATCTCGTCTGCACGCTCTCTAATCCAGGCAGCATCCAGGTAAATCTCCTCTGCACCTTCCCTAATCAGGACAGCATCGTGGTCAATCTCCTCTGCATCCTATCTAATCCAGACAGCATCCTGGTTAATCTCCTCTGCACCCTATCAAATCCAGGCAGCATCCTGGTTAATCTCCTCTGCACCCTATATAATCCGGACAGCATCATGGTATATCTCTTCTGTACCCTCTCTAACCTAGACAGCATTCTGGTAAATCTCATCTGTACCCTCTCTAATCCAGGCAGCATCCTGGTAAATCTCCTCTGCAGCCTCTCTAATCCAGGCAGCATCCTGCTAAATCTCTGCACCCTCTCTAATCCAGACAGCATCCTCATAAATCTCCTCTGCACCCTATCTAATCCAGACAGCATCCTTGTAAATCTCCTCTGCACCCTCTCTAATCCAGACAGCATCATTGGGAATCTCCTCTGCAGCCTTTCTAATCCAGACAGCATCCTGGTAAATCTCCTCTGCAGCCTCTCTAATCCAGGCAGCATCCTTCTAAATCTCCTCTGCACCCTCACTATCCCGTACAGCATTCTGGTAAATCTCCTCTGTACCCTCTCTAATCCAGACAGCGTCCTGGTAAATCTCCTCTGCACGCTCTCTAATCCAGGCAGCGTCCTGGTAAATCTCCTCTGCACGCTCTCTAATCCAGGCAGCATCCAGGTAAATCTCCTCTGCACCCTCTCTAATCCAGGCAGCATCCTGGTAAATCTCCTCTGCACCCTCTCTAATCCAGACAGCATCCTGGTAAATCTCCTCTGCACGGTCTCTAATCCTGGCAGCTTCCTGGTAAATCTCCTCTGCACCTTCCCTAATCCTGGCAGCATCCTGGGAAATCTCCTCTACACCTTCCCTAATCCCGACAGTATCCTGCTAAATCTCCACTGCACCCTCTCTAATCCAGACAGCATCCTGGTGAATATCCTCTGCACCCTCGCTAATCCGGACTGCATCATTGCAAATCTCCTCTGTAACTTCTCTACTCCAGACAGCATCCTGGTTATTCTCCTCTGCACCCTCTCTAATCCAGACAGCATCCTCGTAAATCTCCTCTGCACCCTCTCTAATCCAGACAGCCTCCTGTTAAATCTCCTCTGCAGCCTCGCTAATCCAGACAGCATCCTGGTAAATCACCTCTTCACCCTCTCTAATCCGGTCAGCATCCTGCTAAATCTCCACTGCACCCTCTCTAATCTGGACAGCATCCTGGTAAATCTCCTCTGCACCCTCTCTAATCCGGACAGCATCCTGGTAAATCTCCTCTGCACCTTCCCTAATCCTGGCAGCATCCTGGGAAATCTCCTCTACACTTTCCCTAATCCCGACAGTATCCTGCTAAATCTCCACTGCACCCTCTCTAATCCAGACAGCATCCTGGTGAATATCCTCTGCACCCTCGCTAATCCGGACAGCATCATGGTAAATCTCCTCTGTAACTTCTCTAGTCCAGACAGCATCCTGGTTAATCTCCTCTGCACCCTCTCTAATCCAGACAGCATCCTCGTAAATCTCCTCTGCACCCTCTCTAATCCAGACAGCCTCCTGTTAAATCACCTCTTCACCCTCTCTAATCTGGACAGCATCCTGGTAAATCTCCACTGCACCCTCTCTAATCCGGACAGCATCCTGGTAAATCTCCTCTGCACCTTCCCTAATCCTGGCAGCATCCTGGGAAATCTCCTCTACACCTTCCCTAATCCCGACAGTATCCTACTAAATCTCCACTGCACCCTCTCTAATCCAGACAGCATCCTGGTGAATATCGTCTGCACCCTCGCTAATCCGGACAGCATCATGGTAAATCTCCTCTGTAACTTCTCTAGTCCAGACAGCATCCTGGTTAATCTCCTCTGCACCCTCTCTAATCCAGACAGCATCCTCGTAAATCTCCTCTGCACCATCTCTAGTCCAGATAGAGTCCTGGTGAATATCCTCTGCAGCCTCTCTAATCCAGACAGCATTTAGGTAAATCTCCTCTGCACCCTCTCTAAACCAGGCAGCATCATGGTAAAACTCCTCTGCACCCTCTCTAATCCAGACAGCATTCTGGTAAATATCCTCTGCACGCTCTCTAATCCTGGCAGCATCCTGCTAAATCTCCTCTGCACGATGTCTAATCCAGGCAGCATCCTGGAAAAACTCCTCTGCACCCTCTCTAATCCAGACAGCATCCTGGTAAATCTCCTCTGCACGCTCTCTAATCCTGGCAGCATCCTGGTAAATCTCCTCTACACCTTCCCTAATCCGGACAGAATCCTACTAAATCTACACTGCACCCTCTCTAATCCAGACAGCATCCTGGTAAATCTCCTCTGCACCCTCTCTAAACCAGGCAGCATCCTGGTAAAACTCCTCTGCACACTCTCTAATCCAGACAGCATCATGGTAAATCTCCTCTGTAACTTCTCTAGTCCAGACAGCATCCTGGTTAATCTCCTCTGCACCCTCTCTAATCCAGACAGCATCCTCGTAAATCTCCTCTGCACCATCTCTAATCCAGATAGAGTCCTGGTGAATATCCTCTGCAGCCTCTCTAATCCAGACAGCATTTAGGTAAATCTCCTCTGCACCCTCTCTAAACCAGGCAGCATCCTGGTAAAACTCCTCTGCACCCTCTCTAATCCAGACAGCATCCTGGTAAATCTCCTCTACACCTTCCCTAATCCGGACAGAATCCTACTAAATCTACACTGCACCCTCTCTAATCCAGACAGCATCCTGGTAAATCTCCTCTGCACCCTCTCTAATCCAGACAGCATCCTGGTAAATCTCCTCTACACCCTCTCTGATCCAGACAGCATTCTGTTGAATCTCCTCTGCACCCTCTCTAATCCAGACAGCATCCTGGTACATCTCCTCTGCACCCTCTCTAATCCAGACAGCATCCTGGTAAATCTCCTCTGCACCCTCTCTAATCCAGATAGCATCCTGGTAAATCACCTCTACACCCTCTCTAATCCGGACAGCATCCTGGTAAAACTCCTCTGCACCCTCTGTAATCCAGAGAGCATCGAGATAAATCTCCTCTGCACCCTCTCTAATCCAGGCAGAATCCTGCTAAATCTCTGTACCCTATCTAATCCAGGCAGCATCCTGGTTAATCTCATCTGCACCCTATCTAATCCAGGCAGCATCCTGGACAATCCCCTCTGCACCCTATCTAATCCAGACAGTATCCTGGTGAATCTCCTCTGCACCCTCTCTAATCCAGACAGCATCCTGGTAAATCTCCACTGCACCCTCTCTAATCCAGATAGCATCCTGGTAAATCTCCTCTGCACCCTCACTATCCCGGACAGCATTCTGGTAAATCTCCTCTGTACCCTCTCTAATCCAGACAGCGTCCTGGTAAATCTCGTCTGCACGCTCTCTAATCCAGGCAGCATCCAGGTAAATCTCCTCTGCACCTTCCCTAATCAGGACAGCATCGTGGTCAATCTCCTCTGCATCCTATCTAATCCAGACAGCATCCTGGTTAATCTCCTCTGCACCCTATCTAATCCAGGCAGCATCCTGGTTAATCTCCTCTGCACCCTATCTAATCCGGACAGCATCATGGTAAATCTCTTCTGTACCCTCTCTAACCTAGACAGCATTCTGGTAAATCTCATCTGTACCCTCTCTAATCCAGGCAGCATCCTGGTAAATCTCCTCTGCAGCCTCTCTAATCCAGGCAGCATCCTGCTAAATCTCTGCACCCTCTCTAATCCAGACAGCATCCTCATAAATCTCCTCTGCACCCTATCTAATCCAGACAGCATCCTTGTAAATCTCCTCTGCACCCTCTCTAATCCAGACAGCATCATTGTGAATCTCCTCTGCAGCCTTTCTAATCCAGACAGCATCCTGGTAAATCTCCTCTGCAGCCTCTCAAATCCAGGCAGCATCCTTCTAAATCTCCTCTGCACCCTCACTATCCCGTACAGCATTCTGGTAAATCTCCTCTGTACCCTCTCTAATCCAGACAGCGTCCTGGTAAATCTCCTCTGCACGCTCTCTAATCCAGGCAGCATCCAGGTAAATCTCCTCTGCACCCTCTCTAATCCAGGCAGCATCCTGGTAAATCTCCTCTGCACCCTCTCTAATCCAGACAGCATCCTGGTAAATCTCCTCTGCACGGTCTCTAATCCTGGCAGCTTCCTGGTAAATCTCCTCTACACCTTCCCTAATCCGGACAGCATCCTGCTAAATCTCCACTGCACCCTCTCTAATCCAGACAGCATCCTGGTGAATATCCTCTGCACACTCGCTAATCCGGAGAGCATCATGGTAAATCTCTTCTGTACCCTCTCTAACCTAGACAGCATTCTGGTAAATCTCATCTGTACCCTCTCTAATCCAGACAGCATCCTCGTAAATCTCCTCTGCACCATCTCTAATCCAGATAGAGTCCTGGTGAATATCCTCTGCAGCCTCTCTAATCCAGACAGCATTTAGGTAAATCTCCTCTGCACCCTCTCTAAACCAGGCAGCATCCTGGTAAAACTCCTCTGCACCCTCTCTAATCCAGACAGCATTCTGGTAAATATCCTCTGCACGCTCTCTAATCCTGGCAGCATCCTGGTAAATCTCCTCTACACCTTCCCTAATCCGGACAGAATCCTACTAAATCTACACTGCACCCTCTCTAATCCAGACAGCATCCTGGTAAATCTCCTCTGCACCCTCTCTAATCCAGACAGCATCCTGGTAAATCTCCTCTACACCCTCTCTGATCCAGACAGCATTCTGTTGAATCTCCTCTGCACCCTCTCTAATCCAGACAGCATCCTGGTACATCTCCTCTGCACCCTCTCTAATCCAGACAGCATCCTGGTAAATCTCCTCTACACCCTCTCTAATCCGGACAGCATCCTGGTAAAACTCCTCTGCACCCTCTGTAATCCAGAGAGCATCGAGATAAATCTCCTCTGCACCCTCTCTAATCCAGGCAGAATCCTGCTAAATCTCTGTACCCTATCTAATCCAGGCAGCATCCTGGTTAATCTCATCTGCACCCTATCTAATCCAGGCAGCATCCTGGACAATCCCCTCTGCACCCTATCTAATCCAGACAGTATCCTGGTGAATCTCCTCTGCACCCTCTCTAATCCAGACAGCATCCTGGTAAATCTCCACTGCACCCTCTCTAATCCAGACAGCATCCTGGTAAATCTCCTCTGCACCCTCACTATCCCGGACAGCATTCTGGTAAATCTCCTCTGTACCCTCTCTAATCCAGACAGCGTCCTGGTAAATCTCGTCTGCACGCTCTCTAATCCAGGCAGCATACAGGTAAATCTCCTCTGCACCTTCCCTAATCAGGACAGCATCGTGGTCAATCTCCTCTGCATCCTATCTAATCCAGACAGCATCCTGGTTAATCTCCTCTGCACCCTATCTAATCCAGGCAGCATCCTGGTTAATCTCCTCTGCACCCTATCTAATCCGGACAGCATCATGGTAAATCTCTTCTGTACCCTCTCTAACCTAGACAGCATTCTGGTAAATCTCATCTGTACCCTCTCTAATCCAGGCAGCATCCTGGTAAATCTCCTCTGCAGCCTCTCTAATCCAGGCAGCATCCTGCTAAATCTCTGCACCCTCTCTAATCCAGACAGCATCCTCATAAATCTCCTCTGCACCCTATCTAATCCAGACAGCATCCTTGTAAATCTCCTCTGCACCCTCTCTAATCCAGACAGCATCATTGTGAATCTCCTCTGCAGCCTTTCTAATCCAGACAGCATCCTGGTAAATCTCCTCTGCAGCCTCTCTAATCCAGGCAGCATCCTTCTAAATCTCCTCTGCACCCTCACTATCCCGTACAGCATTCTGGTAAATCTCCTCTGTACCCTCTCTAATCCAGACAGCGTCCTGGTAAATCTCCTCTGCACGCTCTCTAATCCAGGCAGCATCCAGGTAAATCTCCTCTGCACACTCTCTAATCCAGGCAGCATCCTGGTAAATCTCCTCTGCACCCTCTCTAATCCAGACAGCATCCTGGTAAATCTCCTCTGCACGGTCTCTAATCCTGGCAGCTTCCTGGTAAATCTCCTCTACACCTTCCCTAATCCGGACAGCATCCTGCTAAAACTCCACTGCACCCTCTCTAATCCAGACAGCATCCTGGTGAATATCCTCTGCACCCTCGCTAATCCGGACAGCATCAAGGTAAATCTCTTCTGTACCCTCTCTAACCTAGACAGCATTCTGGTAAATCTCATCTGTACCCTCTCTAATCCAGGCAGCATCCTGGTAAATCTCCTCTGCAGCCTCTCTAATCCAGACAGCATCATTGTGAATCTCCTCTGCAGCCTTTCTAATCCAGACAGCATCCTGGTAAATCTCCTCTGCAGTCTCTCTAATCCAGGCAGCATCCTTCTAAATCTCCGCTGCACCCTCACTATCCCGTACAGCATTCTGGTAAATCTCCTCTGTACCCTCTCTAATCCAGACAGCGTCCTAGTAAATCTCCTCTGCACGCTCTCTAATCCAGGCAGCATCCAGGTAAATCTCCTCTGCACCCTCTCTAATCCAGGCAGCATCCTGGTAAATCTCCTCTGCACCCTCTCTAATCCAGACAGCATCCTGGTAAATCTCCTCTGCACGGTCTCTAATCCTGGCAGCATCCTGGTAAATCTCCTCTGCACCTTCCCTAATCCTGGCAGCATCCTGGGAAATCTCCTCTACACCTTCCCTAATCCCGACAGTATCCTGCTAAATCTCCACTGCACCCTCTCTAATCCAGACAGCATCCTGGTGAATATCCTCTGCACCCTCGCTAATCCGGACTGCATCATTGCAAATCTCCTCTGTAACTTCTCTACTCCAGACAGCATCCTGGTTATTCTCCTCTGCACCCTCTCTAATCCAGACAGCATCCTCGTAAATCTCCTCTGCACCCTCTCTAATCCAGACAGCCTCCTGTTAAATCTCCTCTGCAGCCTCGCTAATCCAGACAGCATCCTGGTAAATCACCTCTTCACCCTCTCTAATCCGGTCAGCATCCTGCTAATTCTCCACTGCACCCTCTCTAATCTGGACAGCATCCTGGTAAATCTCCTCTGCACCCTCTCTAATCCGGACAGCATCCTGGTAAATCTCCTCTGCACCTTCCCTAATCCTGGCAGCATCCTGGGAAATCTCCTCTACACCTTCCCTAATCCCGACAGTATCCTGCTAAATCTCCACTGCACCCTCTCTAATCCAGACAGCATCCTGGTGAATATCCTCTGCACCCTCGCTAATCCGGACAGCATCATGGTAAATCTCCTCTGTAACTTCTCTAGTCCAGACAGCATCCTGGTTAATCTCCTCTGCACCCTCTCTAATCCAGACAGCATCCTCGTAAATCTCCTCTGCACCCTCTCTAATCCAGACAGCCTCCTGTTAAATCTCCTCTGCAGCCTCGCTAATCCAGACAGCATCCTGGTAAATCTCCTCTGCACCCTCTCTCATCTGGACAGCATCCTGGTAAATCACCTCTTCACCCTCTCTAATCCGGACAGCATCCTGCTAAATCTCCACTGCACCCTCTCTAATCTGGACAGCATCCTGGTAAATCTCCTCTGCACCCTCTCTAATCCGGACAGCATCCTGGTAAATCTCCTCTGCACCTTCCCTAATCCTGGCAGCATCCTTGGAAATCTCCTCTACACCTTCCCTAATCCCGACAGTATCCTGCTAAATCTCCACTGCACCCTCTCTAATCCAGACAGCATCCTGGTGAATATCCTCTGCACCCTCGCTAATCCGGACAGCATCATGGTAAATCTCCTCTGTAACTTCTCTAGTCCAGACAGCATCCTGGTTAATCTCCTCTGCACCCTCTCTAATCCAGACAGCATCCTCGTAAATCTCCTCTGCACCCTCTCTAATCCAGACAGCCTCCTGTTAAATCTCCTCTGCAGCCTCGCTAATCCAGACAGCATCCTGGTAAATCTCCTCTGCACCCTCTCTCATCTGGACAGCATCCTGGTAAATCACCTCTTCACCCTCTCTAATCCGGACAGCATCCTGCTAAATCTCCACTGCACCCTCTCTAATCTGGACAGCATCCTGGTAAATCTCCTCTGCACCCTCTCTAATCCGGACAGCATCCTGGTAAATCTCCTCTGCACCTTCCCTAATCCTGGCAGCATCCTTGGAAATCTCCTCTACACCTTCCCTAATCCCGACAGTATCCTGCTAAATCTCCACTGCACCCTCTCTAATCCAGACAGCATCCTGGTGAATATCCTCTGCACCCTCGCTAATCCGGACAGCATCATGGTAAATCTCCTCTGTAACTTCTCTAGTCCAGACAGCATCCTGGTTAATCTCCTCTGCACCCTCTCTAATCCAGACAGCATCCTCGTAAATCTCCTCTGCACCCTCTCTAATCCAGACAGCCTCCTGTTAAATCTCCTCTGCAGCCTCGCTAATCCAGACAGCATCCTGGTAAATCTCCTCTGCACCCTCTCTCATCTGGACAGCATCCTGGTAAATCACCTCTTCACCCTCTCTAATCCGGACAGCATCCTGCTAAATCTCCACTGCACCCTCTCTAATCTGGACAGCATCCTGGTAAATCTCCTCTGCACCCTCTCTAATCCGGACAGCATCCTGGTAAATCTCCTCTGCACCTTCCCTAATCCTGGCAGCATCCTGGGAAATCTCGTCTACACCTTCCCTAATCCCGACAGTATCCTGCTAAATCTCCACTGCACCCTCTCTAATCCAGACAGCATCCTGGTGAATATCCTCTGCACCCTCGCTAATCCGGACAGCATCATGGTAAATCTCCTCTGTAACTTCTCTAGTCCAGACAGCATCCTGGTTAATCTCCTCTGCACCCTCTCTAATCCAGACAGCATCCTCGTAAATCTCCTCTGCACCATCTCTAATCCAGATAGAGTCCTGGTGAATATCCTCTGCAGCCTCTCTAATCCAGACAGCATTTAGGTAAATCTCCTCTGCACCCTCTCTAAACCAGGCAGCATCCTGGTAAAACTCCTCTGCACCCTCTCTAATCCAGACAGCATTCTGGTAAATATCCTCTGCACGCTCTCTAATCCTGGCAGCATCCTGCTAAATCTCCTCTGCACGATGTCTAATCCAGGCAGCATCCTGGTAAAACTCCTCTGCACCCTCTCTAATCCAGACAGCATCCTGGTAAATCTCCTCTGCACGCTCTCTAATCCTGGCAGCATCCTGGTAAATCTCCTCTACACCTTCCCTAATCCGGACAGAATCCTACTAAACCTACACTGCACCCTCTCTAATCCAGACAGCATCCTGGTAAATCTCCTCTGCACCCTCTCTAAACCAGGCAGCATCCTGGTAAAACTCCTCTGCAAACTCTCTAATCCAGACAGCATCATGGTAAATCTCCTCTGCACCCTCTCTAATCCAGACAGCATCCTCGTAAATCTCCTCTGCACCATCTCTAATCCAGATAGAGTCCTGGTGAATATCCTCTGCACCCTCTCTAATCCAGACAGCATCCTGGTAAATCTCCTCTGCACGCTCTCTAATCCTGGCAGCATCCTGGTAAATCTCCTCTACACCTTCCCTAATCCGGACAGAATCCTACTAAATCTACACTGCACCCTCTCTAATCCAGACAGCATCCTGGTAAATCTCCTCTACACCCTCTCTAATCCAGACAGCATCCTGGTAAATCTCCTCTACACCCTCTCTGATCCAGACAGCATTCTGTTGAATCTCCTCTGCACCCTCTCTAATCCAGACAGCATCCTGGTACATCTCCTCTGCACCCTCTCTAATCCAGACAGCATCCTGGTAAATCTCCTCTGCACCCTCTCTAATCCAGATAGCATCCTGGTAAATCTCCTCTAGACCCTCTCTAATCCGGACAGCATCCTGGTAAAACTCCTCTGCACCCTCTGTAATCCAGAGAGCATCGAGATAAATCTCCTCTGCACCCTCTCTAATCCAGGCAGCATCCTGGTAAATCTCCTCTGCCCCCCCCCCTCTAATCCTGGCAGCATCCTGCTAAATCTCCTCTGCACCATCTCTAATCCAGGCAGCATCCTGGTAAAACTCCTCTGCACCCTCTCTAATCCAGACAGCATTTAGGTAAATCTCCTCTGCACCCTCTCAAAACCAGGCAGCATCCTCGTAAAACTCCTCTGCAGCCTCTTTAATCCGGACAGCATCCTGGTAAAACTCCTCTGCACCCTCTCGAATCCAGAGATCATCCCGGTAAATCTCCTCTGCAGCCTCTGAAATCCAGGCAGCATCCTGGTGAATATCCACTTCACCCTCGCTAATCCGGACAGCATCATGGAAAATCTTTTCTGTACCCTCTCTAATCCAGGCAGCATCCTGGTGAATATCCTCTGCACCGTCGCTCATCCGGACAGCATCATGGTAAATCTCCTCTGTAACTTCTCTAGTCTAGACATCATCCTGGTTAATCTCCTCTGCACCCTCGCTAATCCAGACATCATCCTGGTAAATCTCCTCTACACCTTCCCTAATCCGGACAGCATCCTGCTAACTCTCCACTGCACCCTCTCTAATCCAGGCAGCATCCTGGTAAATCTCCTCTACACCTTCCCTAATCCGGACAGCATCCTGCTAAATCTCCACTGCACCCTCTCTAATCCAGACAGCAACCTGGTAAATCTCCTCTGCACCCTCTCTATTCCGGACAGCATTCTGGTAAATCTCCTCTGCAGCCTCTCTAATCCAGGCAGCATCCTGGAGAATATCCTCTTCACCCTCGCTAATCCGGACAGCATAATGGTAAATCTCTTCTGTACACTCTCTAATCCAGGCAGCATCCTGGTAAATCTCCTCTACACCTTCCCTAATCCGGACAGCATCCTGCTAACTCTCCACTGCACCCTCTCTAATCCAGACAGCATCCTGGTGAATATCCTCTGCACCGTCGCTCATCCGGACAGCATCATGGTAAATCTCCTCTGTAACTTCTCTAGTCTAGACATCATCCTGGTTAATCTCCTCTGCACCCTCTCTAATCCAGACATCATCCTGGTAAATCTCTGCACCCCCTCTAATCTGGCCAGCATCCTGGTAAATCTCCTCTGCACACTCTCTAATCCAGGCAGCATCCAGGTAAATCTCCTCTGCAGCTTCTCTAATCCAGGCAGAATCCTGCTAAATCTCTGTACCCTATCTAATCCAGGCAGCATCCTGGTAAATCTCCTCTGCACCCTATCTATCCCGGACAGCATTCTGGTAAATCTCCTCTGTACCCTCTCTAATCCAGACAGCATCCTGGTTAATCTCATCTGCACCCTATCTAATCCAGGCAGCATCCTGGTCAATCCCCTCTGCACCCTATCTAATCCAGACAGTATCCTGGTGAATCTCCTCTGCACCCTCTCTAATCCAGACAGCATCCTGGTAAATCTCCACTGCACCCTCTCTAATCCAGACAGCATCCTGGTAAATCTCCTCTGCACCCTCACTATCCCGGACAGTATTCTGGTAAATCTCCTCTGTACCCTCTCTAATCCAGACAGCGTCCTGGTAAATCTCGTCTGCACGCTCTCTAATCCAGGCAGCATCCAGGTAAATCTCCTCTGCACCTTCCCTAATCAGGACAGCATCGTGGTCAATCTCCTCTACACCCTATCTAATCCAGACAGCATCCTGGTTAATCTCCTCTGCACCCTATCTAATCCAGGCAGCATCCTGGTTAATCTCCTCTGCACCCTATCTAATCCGGACAGCATCCTCGTAAATCTCCTCTGCACCCTCTCTAATCCAGACAGCCTCCTGTTAAATCTCCTCTGCAGCCTCGCTAATCCAGACAGCATCCTGGTAAATCTCCTCTGCACCCTCTCTCATCTGGACAGCATCCTGGTAAATCACCTCTTCACCCTCTCTAATCCGGACAGCATCCTGCTAAATCTCCACTGCACCCTCTCTAATCTGGACAGCATCCTGGTAAATCTCCTCTGCACCCTCTCTAATCCGGACAGCATCCTGGTAAATCTCCTCTGCACCTTCCCTAATCCTGGCAGCATCCTGGGAAATCTCGTCTACACCTTCCCTAATCCCGACAGTATCCTGCTAAATCTCCACTGCACCCTCTCTAATCCAGACAGCATCCTGGTGAATATCCTCTGCACCCTCGCTAATCCGGACAGCATCATGGTAAATCTCCTCTGTAACTTCTCTAGTCCAGACAGCATCCTGGTTAATCTCCTCTGCACCCTCTCTAATCCAGACAGCATCCTCGTAAATCTCCTCTGCACCATCTCTAATCCAGATAGAGTCCTGGTGAATATCCTCTGCAGCCTCTCTAATCCAGACAGCATTTAGGTAAATCTCCTCTGCACCCTCTCTAAACCAGGCAGCATCCTGGTAAAACTCCTCTGCACCCTCTCTAATCCAGACAGCATTCTGGTAAATATCCTCTGCACGCTCTCTAATCCTGGCAGCATCCTGCTAAATCTCCTCTGCACGATGTCTAATCCAGGCAGCATCCTGGTAAAACTCCTCTGCACCCTCTCTAATCCAGACAGCATCCTGGTAAATCTCCTCTGCACGCTCTCTAATCCTGGCAGCATCCTGGTAAATCTCCTCTACACCTTCCCTAATCCGGACAGAATCCTACTAAACCTACACTGCACCCTCTCTAATCCAGACAGCATCCTGGTAAATCTCCTCTGCACCCTCTCTAAACCAGGCAGCATCCTGGTAAAACTCCTCTGCAAACTCTCTAATCCAGACAGCATCATGGTAAATCTCCTCTGCACCCTCTCTAATCCAGACAGCATCCTCGTAAATCTCCTCTGCACCATCTCTAATCCAGATAGAGTCCTGGTGAATATCCTCTGCACCCTCTCTAATCCAGACAGCATCCTGGTAAATCTCCTCTGCACGCTCTCTAATCCTGGCAGCATCCTGGTAAATCTCCTCTACACCTTCCCTAATCCGGACAGAATCCTACTAAATCTACACTGCACCCTCTCTAATCCAGACAGCATCCTGGTAAATCTCCTCTACACCCTCTCTAATCCAGACAGCATCCTGGTAAATCTCCTCTACACCCTCTCTGATCCAGACAGCATTCTGTTGAATCTCCTCTGCACCCTCTCTAATCCAGACAGCATCCTGGTACATCTCCTCTGCACCCTCTCTAATCCAGACAGCATCCTGGTAAATCTCCTCTGCACCCTCTCTAATCCAGATAGCATCCTGGTAAATCTCCTCTAGACCCTCTCTAATCCGGACAGCATCCTGGTAAAACTCCTCTGCACCCTCTGTAATCCAGAGAGCATCGAGATAAATCTCCTCTGCACCCTCTCTAATCCAGGCAGCATCCTGGTAAATCTCCTCTGCCCCCCCCCCCCTCTAATCCTGGCAGCATCCTGCTAAATCTCCTCTGCACCATCTCTAATCCAGGCAGCATCCTGGTAAAACTCCTCTGCACCCTCTCTAATCCAGACAGCATTTAGGTAAATCTCCTCTGCACCCTCTCAAAACCAGGCAGCATCCTCGTAAAACTCCTCTGCAGCCTCTTTAATCCGGACAGCATCCTGGTAAAACTCCTCTGCACCCTCTCGAATCCAGAGATCATCCCGGTAAATCTCCTCTGCAGCCTCTGAAATCCAGGCAGCATCCTGGTGAATATCCACTTCACCCTCGCTAATCCGGACAGCATCATGGAAAATCTTTTCTGTACCCTCTCTAATCCAGGGAGCATCCTGGTGAATATCCTCTGCACCGTCGCTCATCCGGACAGCATCATGGTAAATCTCCTCTGTAACTTCTCTAGTCTAGACATCATCCTGGTTAATCTCCTCTGCACCCTCGCTAATCCAGACATCATCCTGGTAAATCTCCTCTACACCTTCCCTAATCCGGACAGCATCCTGCTAACTCTCCACTGCACCCTCTCTAATCCAGGCAGCATCCTGGTAAATCTCCTCTACACCTTCCCTAATCCGGACAGCATCCTGCTAAATCTCCACTGCACCCTCTCTAATCCAGACAGCAACCTGGTAAATCTCCTCTGCACCCTCTCTATTCCGGACAGCATTCTGGTAAATCTCCTCTGCAGCCTCTCTAATCCAGGCAGCATCCTGGAGAATATCCTCTTCACCCTCGCTAATCCGGACAGCATAATGGTAAATCTCTTCTGTACACTCTCTAATCCAGGCAGCATCCTGGTAAATCTCCTCTACACCTTCCCTAATCCGGACAGCATCCTGCTAACTCTCCACTGCACCCTCTCTAATCCAGACAGCATCCTGGTGAATATCCTCTGCACCGTCGCTCATCCGGACAGCATCATGGTAAATCTCCTCTGTAACTTCTCTAGTCTAGACATCATCCTGGTTAATCTCCTCTGCACCCTCTCTAATCCAGACATCATCCTGGTAAATCTCTGCACCCCCTCTAATCTGGCCAGCATCCTGGTAAATCTCCTCTGCACACTCTCTAATCCAGGCAGCATCCAGGTAAATCTCCTCTGCAGCTTCTCTAATCCAGGCAGAATCCTGCTAAATCTCTGTACCCTATCTAATCCAGGCAGCATCCTGGTAAATCTCCTCTGCACCCTATCTATCCCGGAGAACATTCTGGTAAATCTCCTCTGTACCCTCTCTAATCCAGACAGCATCCTGGTTAATCTCATCTGCACCCTATCTAATCCAGGCAGCATCCTGGTCAATCCCCTCTGCACCCTATCTAATCCAGACAGTATCCTGGTGAATCTCCTCTGCACCCTCTCTAATCCAGACAGCATCCTGGTAAATCTCCACTGCACCCTCTCTAATCCAGACAGCATCCTGGTAAATCTCCTCTGCACCCTCACTATCCCGGACAGTATTCTGGTAAATCTCCTCTGTACCCTCTCTAATCCAGACAGCGTCCTGGTAAATCTCGTCTGCACGCTCTCTAATCCAGGCAGCATCCAGGTAAATCTCCTCTGCACCTTCCCTAATCAGGACAGCATCGTGGTCAATCTCCTCTACACCCTATCTAATCCAGACAGCATCCTGGTTAATCTCCTCTGCACCCTATCTAATCCAGGCAGCATCCTGGTTAATCTCCTCTGCACCCTATCTAATCCGGACAGCATCATGGTAAATCTCTTCTGTACCCTCTCTAACCTAGACAGCATTCTGGTAAATCTCATCTGTACCCTCTCTAATCCAGG
This sequence comes from Hypanus sabinus, assembly GCF_030144855.1. Taxonomy (NCBI): domain Eukaryota; kingdom Metazoa; phylum Chordata; class Chondrichthyes; order Myliobatiformes; family Dasyatidae; genus Hypanus; species Hypanus sabinus. The sequence goes on along the minus strand of NW_026781272.1, from coordinate 226,836 downwards.
CAGCATCCTGGTAAATCTCCTCTGCAGCCTCTCTAATCCAGGCAGCATCCTGCTAAATCTCTGCACCCTCTCTAATCCAGACAGCATCCTCATAAATCTCCTCTGCACCCTATCTAATCCAGACAGCATCCTTGTAAATCTCCTCTGCACCCTCTCTAATCCAGACAGCATCATTGTGAATCTCCTCTGCAGCCTTTCTAATCCAGACAGCATCCTGGTAAATCTCCTCTGCAGCCTCTCTAATCCAGGCAGCATCCTTCTAAATCTCCTCTGCACCCTCACTATCCCGTACAGCATTCTGGTAAATCTCCTCTGTACCCTCTCTAATCCAGACAGCGTCCTGGTAAATCTCCTCTGCAAGCTCTCTAATCCAGGCAGCATCCAGGTAAATCTCCTCTGCACCCTCTCTAATCCAGGCAGCATCCTGGTAAATCTCCTCTGCACCCTCTCTAATCCAGACAGCATCCTGGTAAATCTCCTCTGCACGGTCTCTAATCCTGGCAGCGACCAGGTAAATCTCCTCTACACCTTCCCTAATCCGGACAGCATCCTGCTAAATCTCCACTGCACCCTCTCTAATCCAGACAGCATCCTGGTGAATATCCTCTGCACCCTCGCTAATCCGGACAGCATCATGGTAAATCTCCTCTGTAACTTCTCTAGTCCAGACAGCATCCTGGTTAATCTCCTCTGCACCCTCTCTAATCCAGACAGCATCCTCGTAAATCTCCTCTGCACCATCTCTAATCCAGATAGAGTCCTGGTGAATATCCTCTGCAGCCTCTCTAATCCAGACAGCATTTAGGTAAATCTCCTCTGCACCCTCTCTAAACCAGGCAGCATCCTGGTAAAACTCCTCTGCACCCTCTCTAATCCAGACAGCATTCTGGTAAATATCCTCTGCACGCTCTCTAATCCTGGCAGCATCCTGCTAAATCTCCTCTGCACCTTCCCTAATCCGGACAGAATCCTGGTAAATCTCCTCTACACCTTCCCTAATCCGGACAGAATCCTACTAAATCTACACTGCACCCTCTCTAATCCAGACAGCATCCTGGTAAATCTCCTCTACACCCTCTCTGATCCAGACAGCATTCTGTTGAATCTCCTCTGCACCTTCCCTAATCCGGACAGAATCCTGGTAAATCTCCTCTGCACCCTCTGTAATCCAGAGAGCATCGAGATAAATCTCCTCTGCACCCTCTCTAATCCAGACAGCATCCTGGTAAATCTCCTCTGCACCCTCTCTAAACCAGGCAGCATCCTGGTAAAACTCCTCTGCACACTCTCTAATCCAGACAGCATCATGGTAAATCTCCTCTGTAACTTCTCTAGTCCAGACAGCATCCTGGTTAATCTCCTCTGCACCCTCTCTAATCCTGACAGCATCCTCGTAAATCTCCTCTGCACCATCTCTAATCCAGATAGAGTCCTGGTGAATATCCTCTGCAGCCTCTCTAATCCAGACAGCATTTAGGTAAATCTCCTCTGCACCCTCTCTAAACCAGGCAGCATCCTGCTAAATCTCCTCTGCACCCTCTCTAATCCAGACAGCATCCTGGTAAATCTCCTCTGCACGCTCTCTAATCCTGGCAGCATCCTGGTAAATCTCCTCTACACCTTCCCTAATCCGGACAGAATCCTACTAAATCTACACTGCACCCTCTCTAATCCAGACAGCATCCTGGTAAATCTCCTCTGCACCCTCTCGAATCCAGACAGCATCCTGGTAAATCTCCTCTACACCCTCTCTGATCCAGACAGCATTCTGTTGAATCTCCTCTGCACCCTCTCTAATCCAGACAGCATCCTGGTACATCTCCTCTGCACCCTCTCTAATCCAGACAGCATCCTGGTAAATCTCCTCTGCACCCTCTCTAATCCAGATAGCATCCTGGTAAATCTCCTCTACACCCTCTCTAATCCGGACAGCATCCTGGTAAAACTCCTCTGCACCCTCTGTAATCCAGAGAGCATCGAGATAAATCTCCTCTGCACCCTCTCTAATCCAGGCAGCATCCTGGTAAATCTCCTCTGCCCCCCCCCCCTCTAATCCTGGCAGCATCCTGCTAAATCTCCTCTGCACCATCTCTAATCCAGGCAGCATCCTGGTAAAACTCCTCTGCACCCTCTCTAATCCAGACAGCATTTAGGTAAATCTCCTCTGCACCCTCTCAAAACCAGGCAGCATCCTCGTATAACTCCTCTGCAGCCTCTTTAATCCGGACAGCATCCTGGTAAAACTCCTCTGCACCCTCTCGAATCCAGAGATCATCCCTGTAAATCTCCTCTGCAGCCTCTGAAATCCAGGCAGCATCCTGGTGAATATCCACTTCACCCTCGCTAATCCGGACAGCATCATGGAAAATCTTTTCTGTACGCTCTCTAATCCAGGCAGCATCCTGGTAAATCTCCTCTACACCTTCCCTAATCCGGACAGCATCCTGCTAAATCTCCACTGCACCCTCTCTAATCCAGACAGCAACCTGGTAAATCTCCTCTGCACCCTCTCTATTCCGGACAGCATTCTGGTAAATCTCCTCTGCAGCCTCTCTAATCCAGGCAGCATCCTGGAGAATATCCTCTTCACCCTCGCTAATCCGGACAGCATAATGGTAAATCTCTTCTGTACCCTCTCTAATCTAGACAGCATCCTGGTAAATCTCATCTGTACCCTCTCTAATCCAGGCAGCATCCTGGTAAATCTCCTCTACACCTTCCCTAATCCGGACAGCATCCTGCTAACTCTCCACTGCACCCTCTCTAATCCAGACAGCATCCTGGTGAATATCCTCTGCACCGTCGCTAATCCGGACAGCTTCATGGTAAATCTCCTCTGTAACTTCTCTAGTCTAGACATCATCCTGGTTAATCTCCTCTGCACCCTCTCTAATCCAGACAGCATCCAGGTAAATCTCCTCTGCACCCCCTCTAATCTGGCCAGCATCCTGGTAAATCTCCTCTGCACACTCTCTAATCCAGGCAGCATCCAGGTAAATCTCCTCTGCAGCTTCTCTAATCCAGGCAGAATCCTGCTAAATCTCTGTACCCTATCTAATCCAGGCAGCATCCTGGTAAATCTCCTTTGCACCCTATCTATCCCGGACAGCATTCTGGTAAATCTCCTCTGTACCCTCTCTAATCCAGACAGCATCCTGGTTAATCTCAACTGCACCCTATCTAATCCAGGCAGCATCCTGGTCAATCCCCTCTGCACCCTATCTAATCCAGACAGTATCCTGGTGAATCTCCTCTGCACCCTCTCTAATCCAGACAGCATCCTGGTAAATCTCCACTGTACCCTCTCTAATCCAGACAGCATCCTGGTAAATCTAAACTGCACCCTCTCTAATCCAGACAGCATCCTGGTAAATCTCCTCTGCACCCTCACTATCCCGGACAGCATTCTGGTAAATCTCCTCTGTACCCTCTCTAATCCAGACAGCGTCCTGGTAAATCTCGTCTGCACGCTCTCTAATCCAGGCAGCATCCAGGTAAATCTCCTCTGCACCTTCCCTAATCAGGACAGCATCGTGGTCAATCTCCTCTACACCCTATCTAATCCAGACAGCATCCTGGTTAATCTCCTCTGCACCCTATCTAATCCAGGCAGCATCCTGGTTAATCTCCTCTGCACCCTATCTAATCCGGACAGCATCATGGTAAATCTCTTCTGTACCCTCTCTAACCTAGACAGCATTCTGGTAAATCTCAACTGTACCCTCTCTAATCCAGGCAGCATCCTGGTAAATCTCCTCTGCAGCCTCTCTAATCCAGGCAGCATCCTGCTAAATCTCTGCACCCTCTCTAATCCAGACAGCATCCTCATAAATCTCCTCTGCACCCTATCTAATCCAGACAGCGTCCTGGTAAATCTCCTCTGCACGCTCTCTAATCCAGGCAGCATCCAGGTAAATCTCCTCTGCACCCTCTCTAATCCAGGCAGCATCCTGGTAAATCTCCTCTGCACCCTCTCTAATCCAGACAGCATCCTGGTAAATCTCCTCTGCACGGTCTCTAATCCTGGCAGCGTCCTGGTAAATCGCCTCTACACATTCCCTAATCCGGACAGCATCCTGCTAAATCTCCACTGCACCCTCTCTAATCCAGACAGCATCCTGGTGAATATCCTCTGCACCCTCGCTAATCCGGACAGCATCATGGTAAATCTCCTCTGTAACTTCTCTAGTCCAGACAGCATCCTGGTTATTCTCCTCTGCACCCTCTCTAATCCAGACAGCATCTTGTAAAATCTCCTCTGCACCCTCTCTCATCTGGACAGCATCCTGGTAAATCACCTCTTCACCCTCTCTAATCCGGAGAGCATCCTGCTAAATCTCCACTGCACCCTCTCTAATCTGGACAGCATCCTGGTAAATCTCCTCTGCACCCTCTCTAATCCGGACAGCATCCTGGTAAATCTCCTCTGCACCTTCCCTAATCCTCGCAGCATCCTGGGAAATCTCCTCTACACCTTCCCTAATCCCGACAGTATCCTGCTAAATCTCCACTGCACCCTCTCTAATCCAGACAGCATCCTGGTGAATATCCTCTGCACCCTCGCTAATCCGGACAGCATCATGGTAAATCTCCTCTGTAACTTCTCTAGTCCAGACAGCATCCTGGTTATTCTCTTCTGCACCCTCTCTAATCCAGACAGCATCCTCGTAAATCTCCTCTGCACCCCCTCTAATCCAGGCAGCATCCTGGTAAATCTCCTCTGCACCCTCTTTAATCCGGACAGCATCCTGGTAAAACTCCTCTGCACCCTCTCTAATCCAGAGATCATCCCGGTAAATCTCCTCTGCAGCCTCTCAAATCCAGGCAGCATCCTGGTGAATATCCACTTCACCCTCGCTAATCCGGACAGCATCCTGGTAAATCTCCTCTGCACCCTCTCTAATCCAGACAGCATCCTGGTAAATCTCCTCTACACCCTCTCTGATCCAGACAGCATTCTGGTGAATCTCCTCTGCACCCTCTCTAATCCAGACAGCATCCTGGTAAATCTCCTCTGCACCCTCTCTAATCTAGACAGCATCCTGGTAAATCTCCTCTTCACCCTCTCTAATCCGGACAGCATCCTGGTAAAACTCCTCTGCACCCTCTCTAATCCAGAGAGCATCGAGATAAATCTCCTCTGCCCCCTCTCTAATCCAGGCAGCATCCTGGTAAATCTCCTCTGCCCCTCCTCTAATCCAGGCAGCATCCTGGTAAATCTCCTCTGCACCCTCTTTAATCCGGACAGCATCCTGGTAAAACTCCTCTGCACCCTCTCTAATCCAGAGATCATCCCGGTAAATCTCCTCTGCAGCCTCTCAAATCCAGGCAGCAACCTGGTGAATATCCACTTCACCCTCGCTAATCCGGACAGCATCATGGTAAATCTCTTCTGTACCCTCTCTAATCCAGGCAGCATCCTGGTAAATCTCCTCTACACCTTCCCTAATCCGGACAGCATCCTGCTAAATCTCCACTGCACCCTCTCTAATCCAGACAGCAACCTGGTAAATCTCCTCTGCACCCTCTCTATTCCGGACAGCATTCTGGTAAATCTCCTCTGCAGCCTCTCTAATCCAGGCAGCATCCTGGAGAATATTCTCTTCACCCTCGCTAATCCGGACAGCATCATGGTAAATCTCTTCTGTACCCTCTCTAATCTAGACAGCATCCTGGTAAATCTCATCTGTACCCTCTCTAATCCAGGCAGCATCCTGGTAAATCTCCTCTACACCTTCCCTAATCCGGACAGCATTCTGGTAAATCTCCTCTGTACCCTCTCTAATCCAGACAGCATCCTGGTTAATCTCAACTGCACCCTATCTAATCCAGACAGCATCATGGTAAATCTCCTCTGTAACTTCTCTAGTCCAGACAGCATCCTGGTTAATCTCCTCTGCACCCTCTCTAATCCTGACAGCATCCTCGTAAATCTCCTCTGCACCATCTCTAATCCAGATAGAGTCCTGGTGAATATCCTCTGCAGCCTCTCTAATCCAGACAGCATTTAGGTAAATCTCCTCTGCACCCTCTCTAAACCAGGCAGCATCCTGCTAAATCTCCTCTGCACCCTCTCTAATCCAGACAGCATCCTGGTAAATCTCCTCTGCACGCTCTCTAATCCTGGCAGCATCCTGGTAAATCTCCTCTACACCTTCCCTAATCCGGACAGAATCCTACTAAATCTACACTGCACCCTCTCTAATCCAGACAGCATCCTGGTAAATCTCCTCTGCACCCTCTCTAATCCAGACAGCATCCTGGTAAATCTCCTCTACACCCTCTCTGATCCAGACAGCATTCTGTTGAATCTCCTCTGCACCCTCTCTAATCCAGACAGCATCCTGGTACATCTCCTCTGCACCCTCTCTAATCCAGACAGCATCCTGGTAAATCTCCTCTGCACCCTCTCTAATCCAGATAGCATCCTGGTAAATCTCCTCTACACCCTCTCTAATCCGGACAGCATCCTGGTAAAACTCCTCTGCACCCTCTGTAATCCAGAGAGCATCGAGATAAATCTCCTCTGCACCCTCTCTAATCCAGGCAGCATCCTGGTAAATCTCCTCTGCCCCCCCCCCCTCTAATCCTGGCAGCATCCTGCTAAATCTCCTCTGCACCATCTCTAATCCAGGCAGCATCCTGGTAAAACTCCTCTGCACCCTCTCTAATCCAGACAGCATTTAGGTAAATCTCCTCTGCACCCTCTCAAAACCAGGCAGCATCCTCGTATAACTCCTCTGCAGCCTCTTTAATCCGGACAGCATCCTGGTAAAACTCCTCTGCACCCTCTCGAATCCAGAGATCATCCCTGTAAATCTCCTCTGCAGCCTCTGAAATCCAGGCAGCATCCTGGTGAATATCCACTTCACCCTCGCTAATCCGGACAGCATCATGGAAAATCTTTTCTGTACGCTCTCTAATCCAGGCAGCATCCTGGTAAATCTCCTCTACACCTTCCCTAATCCGGACAGCATCCTGCTAAATCTCCACTGCACCCTCTCTAATCCAGACAGCAACCTGGTAAATCTCCTCTGCACCCTCTCTATTCCGGACAGCATTCTGGTAAATCTCCTCTGCAGCCTCTCTAATCCAGGCAGCATCCTGGAGAATATCCTCTTCACCCTCGCTAATCCGGACAGCATAATGGTAAATCTCTTCTGTACCCTCTCTAATCTAGACAGCATCCTGGTAAATCTCATCTGTACCCTCTCTAATCCAGGCAGCATCCTGGTAAATCTCCTCTACACCTTCCCTAATCCGGACAGCATCCTGCTAACTCTCCACTGCACCCTCTCTAATCCAGACAGCATCCTGGTGAATATCCTCTGCACCGTCGCTAATCCGGACAGCTTCATGGTAAATCTCCTCTGTAACTTCTCTAGTCTAGACATCATCCTGGTTAATCTCCTCTGCACCCTCTCTAATCCAGACAGCATCCTGGTAAATCTCCTCTGCACCCCCTCTAATCTGGCCAGCATCCTGGTAAATCTCCTCTGCACACTCTCTAATCCAGGCAGCATCCAGGTAAATCTCCTCTGCAGCTTCTCTAATCCAGGCAGAATCCTGCTAAATCTCTGTACCCTCTCTAATCCAGGCAGCATCCTGGTAAATCTCCTTTGCACCCTATCTATCCCGGACAGCATTCTGGTAAATCTCCTCTGTACCCTCTCTAATCCAGACAGCATCCTGGTTAATCTCAACTGCACCCTATCTAATCCAGGCAGCATCCTGGTCAATCCCCTCTGCACCCTATCTAATCCAGACAGTATCCTGGTGAATCTCCTCTGCACCCTCTCTAATCCAGACAGCATCCTGGTAAATCTCCACTGTACCCTCTCTAATCCAGACAGCATCCTGGTAAATCTAAACTGCACCCTCTCTAATCCAGACAGCATCCTGGTAAATCTCCTCTGCACCCTCACTATCCCGGACAGCATTCTGGTAAATCTCCTCTGTACCCTCTCTAATCCAGACAGCGTCCTGGTAAATCTCGTCTGCACGCTCTCTAATCCAGGCAGCATCCAGGTAAATCTCCTCTGCACCTTCCCTAATCAGGACAGCATCGTGGTCAATCTCCTCTACACCCTATCTAATCCAGACAGCATCCTGGTTAATCTCCTCTGCACCCTATCTAATCCAGGCAGCATCCTGGTTAATCTCCTCTGCACCCTATCTAATCCGGACAGCATCATGGTAAATCTCTTCTGTACCCTCTCTAACCTAGACAGCATTCTGGTAAATCTCAACTGTACCCTCTCTAATCCAGGCAGCATCCTGGTAAATCTCCTCTGCAGCCTCTCTAATCCAGGCAGCATCCTGCTAAATCTCTGCACCCTCTCTAATCCAGACAGCATCCTCATAAATCTCCTCTGCACCCTATCTAATCCAGACAGCGTCCTGGTAAATCTCCTCTGCACGCTCTCTAATCCAGGCAGCATCCAGGTAAATCTCCTCTGCACCCTCTCTAATCCAGGCAGCATCCTGGTAAATCTCCTCTGCACCCTCTCTAATCCAGACAGCATCCTGGTAAATCTCCTCTGCACGGTCTCTAATCCTGGCAGCGTCCTGGTAAATCGCCTCTACACATTCCCTAATCCGGACAGCATCCTGCTAAATCTCCACTGCACCCTCTCTAATCCAGACAGCATCCTGGTGAATATCCTCTGCACCCTCGCTAATCCGGACAGCATCATGGTAAATCTCCTCTGTAACTTCTCTAGTCCAGACAGCATCCTGGTTATTCTCCTCTGCACCCTCTCTAATCCAGACAGCATCTTGTAAAATCTCCTCTGCACCCTCTCTCATCTGGACAGCATCCTGGTAAATCACCTCTTCACCCTCTCTAATCCGGAGAGCATCCTGCTAAATCTCCACTGCACCCTCTCTAATCTGGACAGCATCCTGGTAAATCTCCTCTGCACCCTCTCTAATCCGGACAGCATCCTGGTAAATCTCCTCTGCACCTTCCCTAATCCTGGCAGCATCCTGGTGAATATCCTCTGCACCCTCGCTAATCCGGACAGCATCATGGTAAATCTCCTCTGTAACTTCTCTAGTCCAGACAGCATCCTGGTTATTCTCTTCTGCACCCTCTCTAATCCAGACAGCATCCTCGTAAATCTCCTCTGCACCCCCTCTAATCCAGGCAGCATCCTGGTAAATCTCCTCTGCACCCTCTTTAATCCGGACAGCATCCTGGTAAAACTCCTCTGCACCCTCTCTAATCCAGAGATCATCCCGGTAAATCTCCTCTGCAGCCTCTCAAATCCAGGCAGCATCCTGGTGAATATCCACTTCACCCTCGCTAATCCGGACAGCATCCTGGTAAATCTCCTCTGCACCCTCTCTAATCCAGACAGCATCCTGGTAAATCTCCTCTACACCCTCTCTGATCCAGACAGCATTCTGGTGAATCTCCTCTGCACCCTCTCTAATCCAGACAGCATCCTGGTAAATCTCCTCTGCACCCTCTCTAATCTAGACAGCATCCTGGTAAATCTCCTCTTCACCCTCTCTAATCCGGACAGCATCCTGGTAAAACTCCTCTGCACCCTCTCTAATCCAGAGAGCATCGAGATAAATCTCCTCTGCCCCCTCTCTAATCCAGGCAGCATCCTGGTAAATCTCCTCTGCCCCCCCCTCTAATCCAGGCAGCATCCTGGTAAATCTCCTCTGCACCCTCTTTAATCCGGACAGCATCCTGGTAAAACTCCTCTGCACCCTCTCTAATCCAGAGATCATCCCGGTAAATCTCCTCTGCAGCCTCTCAAATCCAGGCAGCAACCTGGTGAATATCCACTTCACCCTCGCTAATCCGGACAGCATCATGGTAAATCTCTTCTGTACCCTCTCTAATCCAGGCAGCATCCTGGTAAATCTCCTCTACACCTTCCCTAATCCGGACAGCATCCTGCTAAATCTCCACTGCACCCTCTCTAATCCAGACAGCAACCTGGTAAATCTCCTCTGCACCCTCTCTATTCCGGACAGCATTCTGGTAAATCTCCTCTGCAGCCTCTCTAATCCAGGCAGCATCCTGGAGAATATTCTCTTCACCCTCGCTAATCCGGACAGCATCATGGTAAATCTCTTCTGTACCCTCTCTAATCTAGACAGCATCCTGGTAAATCTCATCTGTACCCTCTCTAATCCAGGCAGCATCCTGGTAAATCTCCTCTACACCTTCCCTAATCCGGACAGCATCCTGCTAAATCTCCACTGCACCCTCTCTAATCCAGACAGCATCCTGGTGAATATCCTCTGCACCCTCGCTAATCCGGACAGCATCATGGTAAATCTCCTCTGTAACTTCTCTAGTCTAGACAGCATCCTGGTTAATCTCCTCTGCACCCTCTCTAATCCAGACAGCATCCTGGTAAATCACCTCTGCACCCCCTCTAATCTGGCCAGCATCCTGGTAAATCTCCTCTGCACACTCTCTAATCCAGGCAGCTTCCTGGTAAATCTCCTCTGCAGCTTCTCTAATCCAGGCAGAATCCTGCTAAATCTCAGCACCCTATCTAATCCAGGCAGCATCCTGGTAAAACTCCTCTGCAGTTTCTCTAATCCAGGCAGAATCCTGCTAAATCTCTGCACCCTATCTAATCCAGGCAGCATCCTGGTAAATCTCCTCTGCACACTCTCTAATCCAGACAGCATCCTGGTAAATCTCCTCTGCACCCTATCTATCCCGGACAGCATTCTGGTAAATCTCCTCTGTACCCTCTCTAATCCAGACAGCATCCTGGTTAATCTCCTCTGCACCCTATCTAATCCAGGCAGCATCCTGGTCAATCCCCTCTGCACCCTATCTAATCCAGACAGTATCCTGGTGTATCTCCTCTGCACCCTCTCTAATCCAGACAGCATCCTGGTAAATCTCCACTGCACCCTCTCTAATCCAGACAGCATCCTGGTAAATCTCCTCTGCACCCTCACTATCCCGGACAGCATTCTGCTAAATATCCTCTGTACCCTCTCTAATCCAGACAGCGTCCTGGTAAATCTCCACTGCACGCTCTCTAATCCAGGCAGCATCCAGGTAAATCTCCTCTGCACCTTCCCTAATCAGGACAGCATCGTGGTCAATCTCCTCTGCACCATCTCTAATCCGGACAGTATCCTGGTAAATCTCCTCTGCTCCCTCTCTAATCCAGGCAGCATCCTAATAAAACTCCTCTGCACCCATTCTAATCCAGACAGCATCCTGGTAAATCTCCTCTGCACCCTCTCTAATCCAGGAAGCCTCCGGGTAAATCTCCACTGCACCCTCTCTAATCCAGACAGCATCCTGGTAAATCTCCTCTACACCCTCTCTAATCCGGACAGCATCCTGGTAATTCTCCTCTGCACGCTCTATAATCCAGGCAGCATCCTGCTAAATCTCCTCTGCACCTTCCCTAATCCTGGCAGCGTCCTGGTAAATCTCCTCTACACCTTCCCTAATCCCGACAGTATCCTGCTAAATCTCCACTGCACCCTCTCTAATCCAGACAGCATCCTGGTGAATATCCTCTGCACCCTCGCTAATCAGGACAGCATCATGGTAAATCTCCTCTGTAACTTCTCTAATCCAGACAGCATCCTGGTTAATCTCCTCTGCACCCTCTCTAATCCAGACAGCATCCTTGTAAATCTCCTCTGCACCCTCTCTAATCCAGACAGCCTCCTGTTAAATCTCCTCTGCAGCCTCGCTAAGCCGGACAGCATCATGGTAAATCTCTTCTATACCCTCACTAATCAAGGCAGCATCCTGGTAAATCTTCTCTACTCCTTCCCTAATCCAGGCAGCATCCTGGTAAATCTCCTCTGCACCTTCCCTAATCCGGACAGCATCGTTGTCAATCTCCTCTGCACCATCTCTAATCCGGACAGCATCCTGGTAAATCTCCTCTGCACCCTCTCTAATCCAGGCAGCATCCTGGTAAAACTCCACTACACCCTCTCTAATCCAGTCAGCCTCCTGGTAAATATCATCCGCACCCTCTCTAATCCAGGCAGCATCCAGGTAAATCTCCTCTGCACCCTCTCTAATCCACGAAGCCTCCTGGTAAATCTCCTCTGCACCCTCTCTAATCCGGACAGCATCCTGGTAAATCTCTTCTGCACACTCTCTAATCCAGGAAGCCTCCTGGTAAATCTCCTCTGCACCCTCTCTATTCCGGACAGCATTCTGGTAAATCTCCTCTGCACCCTCTCAAATCCAGGAAGCCTCCTGGTAAATCTCCACTGTACCCTCTCTAATCCAGACAGCATCCTGGTAAATCTCCTCTGCACCCTCTCTATTCTGGACAGCATTCTGGTAAATCTCCTCTGTACCCTCTCTAATCCAGACAGCATCCTGGTTAATCTCCTCTGCACCCTATCTAATCCAGGCAGCATCCTGGTCAATCCCCTCTGCACCCTATCTAATCCAGACAGTATCCTGGTGTATCTCCTCTGCACCCTCTCTAATCCAGACAGCATCCTGGTAAATCTCCACTGCACCCTCTCTAATCCAGACAGCATCCTGGTAAATCTCCTCTGCACCCTCACTATCCCGGACAGCATTCTGGTAAATCACCTCTGTACCCTCTCTAATCCAGACAGCGTCCTGGTAAATCTCCTCTGCACGCTCTCTAATCCAGGCAGCATTCAGTTATATCTCCTCTTCACCTTCCCTAATCAGGACAGCATCCTGGTAAATCTCCTCTGCACCCTCTCTAATCCAGACAGCATCCTGGTAAATCTCCACTGCACCCTCTCTAATCCAGACAGCATCCTGGTAAATCTCCTCTGCACCCTCACTATCCCGGACAGCATTCTGGTAAATCACCTCTGTACCCTCTCTAATCCAGACAGCGTCCTGGTAAATCTCCTCTGCACGCTCTCTAATCCAGGCTGCATTCAGGTATATCTCGTCTTCACCTTCCCTAATCAGGACAGCATCGTGGTCAATCTCCTCTGCACCATCTCTAATCCGGACAGCATCCTGGTAAATCTCCTCTGCACCCTCTCTAATCCTGTCAGCATCCTGGTTAATCTCCTCTGCACCCTATCTAATCCAGACAGTATCCTGGTGAATCTCCTCTGCACCCTCTCTAATCCAGACAGCATCCTGGTAAATCTCCACTGCACCCTCTCTAATCCAGACAGCATCCTGTTAATCTCCTCTGCACCCTCACTATCCCGGACAGCATTCTGCTAAATATCCTCTGTACCCTCTCTAATCCAGACAGCGTCCTGGTAAATCTCCACTGCACGCTCTCTAATCCAGGCAGCATCCAGGTAAATCTCCTCTGCACCTTCCCTAATCAGGACAGCATCGTGGTCAATCTCCTCTGCACCATCTCTAATCCGGACAGTATCCTGGTAAATCTCCTCTGCTCCCTCTCTAATCCAGGCAGCATCCTAATAAAACTCCTCTGCACCCATTCTAATCCAGACAGCATCCTGGTAAATCTCCTCTGCACCCTCTCTAATCCAGGAAGCCTCCGGGTAAATCTCCACTGCACCCTCTCTAATCCAGACAGCATCCTGGTAAATCTCCTCTACACCCTCTCTAATCCGGACAGCATCCTGGTAATTCTCCTCTGCACGCTCTATAATCCAGGCAGCATCCTGCTAAATCTCCTCTGCACCTTCCCTAATCCTGGCAGCGTCCTGGTAAATCTCCTCTACACCTTCCCTAATCCCGACAGTATCCTGCTAAATCTCCACTGCACCCTCTCTAATCCAGACAGCATCCTGGTGAATATCCTCTGCACCCTCGCTAATCAGGACAGCATCATGGTAAATCTCCTCTGTAACTTCTCTAATCCAGACAGCATCCTGGTTAATCTCCTCTGCACCCTCTCTAATCCAGACAGCATCCTTGTAAATCTCCTCTGCACCCTCTCTAATCCAGACAGCCTCCTGTTAAATCTCCTCTGCAGCCTCGCTAAGCCGGACAGCATCATGGTAAATCTCTTCTATACCCTCACTAATCAAGGCAGCATCCTGGTAAATCTTCTCTACTCCTTCCCTAATCCAGGCAGCATCCTGGTAAATCTCCTCTGCACCTTCCCTAATCCGGACAGCATCGTTGTCAATCTCCTCTGCACCATCTCTAATCCGGACAGCATCCTGGTAAATCTCCTCTGCACCCTCTCTAATCCAGGCAGCATCCTGGTAAAACTCCACTACACCCTCTCTAATCCAGTCAGCCTCCTGGTAAATATCATCCGCACCCTCTCTAATCCAGGCAGCATCCAGGTAAATCTCCTCTGCACCCTCTCTAATCCACGAAGCCTCCTGGTAAATCTCCTCTGCACCCTCTCTAATCCGGACAGCATCCTGGTAAATCTCTTCTGCACACTCTCTAATCCAGGAAGCCTCCTGGTAAATCTCCTCTGCACCCTCTCTATTCCGGACAGCATTCTGGTAAATCTCCTCTGCACCCTCTCAAATCCAGGAAGCCTCCTGGTAAATCTCCACTGTACCCTCTCTAATCCAGACAGCATCCTGGTAAATCTCCTCTGCACCCTCTCTATTCTGGACAGCATTCTGGTAAATCTCATCTGTACCCTCTCTAATCCAGACAGCATCCTGGTAATTCTCCTCTGCACGCTCCCTAATCCAGGCAGCATCCTGGTAAATCTCCTCTGCAGCCTCGCTAAGCCGGACAGCATCATGGTAAATCTCTTCTATACCCTCACTAATCAAGGCAGCATCCTGGTAAATCTTCTCTACTCCTTCCCTAATCCAGGCAGCATCCTGGTAAATCTCCTCTGCACCTTCCCTAATCCGGACAGCATCGTTGTCAATCTCCTCTGCACCATCTCTAATCCGGACAGCATCCTGGTAAATCTCCTCTGCACCCTCTCTAATCCAGGCAGCATCCTGGTAAAACTCCACTACACCCTCTCTAATCCAGTCAGCTTCCTGGTAAATATCATCCGCACCCTCTCTAATCCAGGCAGCATCCTTGTAAATCTCCTCTGCACCCTCTCTAATCCAGACAGCCTCCTGTTAAATCTCCTCTGCAGCCTCGCTAAGCCGGACAGCATCATGGTAAATCTCTTCTATACCCTCACTAATCAAGGCAGCATCCTGGTAAATCTTCTCTACTCCTTCCCTAATCCAGGCAGCATCCTGGTAAATCTCCTCTGCACCTTCCCTAATCCGGACAGCATCGTTGTCAATCTCCTCTGCACCATCTCTAATCCGGACAGCATCCTGGTAAATCTCCTCTGCACCCTCTCTAATCCAGGCAGCATCCTGGTAAAACTCCACTACACCCTCTCTAATCCAGTCAGCCTCCTGGTAAATATCATCCGCACCCTCTCTAATCCAGGCAGCATCCAGGTAAATCTCCTCTGCACCCTCTCTAATCCACG
The DNA here is from genome assembly GCF_030144855.1 of Hypanus sabinus. Taxonomy (NCBI): domain Eukaryota; kingdom Metazoa; phylum Chordata; class Chondrichthyes; order Myliobatiformes; family Dasyatidae; genus Hypanus; species Hypanus sabinus. The sequence goes on along the minus strand of NW_026781272.1, from coordinate 211,477 downwards.
AAGCCTCCTGGTAAATCTCCTCTGCACCCTCTCTAATCCGGACAGCATCCTGGTAAATCTCTTCTGCACACTCTCTAATCCAGGAAGCCTCCTGGTAAATCTCCTCTGCACCCTCTCTATTCCGGACAGCATTCTGGTAAATCTCCTCTGCACCCTCTCAAATCCAGGAAGCCTCCTGGTAAATCTCCACTGTACCCTCTCTAATCCAGACAGCATCCTGGTAAATCTCCTCTGCACCCTCTCTATTCTGGACAGCATTCTGGTAAATCTCATCTGTACCCTCTCTAATCCAGACAGCATCCTGGTAATTCTCCTCTGCACGCTCCCTAATCCAGGCAGCATCCTGGTAAATCTCCTCTGCAGCCTCGCTAAGCCGGACAGCATCATGGTAAATCTCTTCTATACCCTCACTAATCAAGGCAGCATCCTGGTAAATCTTCTCTACTCCTTCCCTAATCCAGGCAGCATCCTGGTAAATCTCCTCTGCACCCTCTCTAATCCAGGCAGCATCCTGGTAAATCTCCTCTGCACCCTCTCTAATCCGGACAGCATCCTGGTAAATCTCCTCTGCACCTTCCCTAATCCTGGCAGCATCCTGGTGAATATCCTCTGCACCCTCTCTAATCCAGACAGCATCCTCGTAAATCTCCTCTGCACCCCCTCTAATCCAGGCAGCATCCTGGTAAATCTCCTCTGCACCCTCTTTAATCCGGACAGCATCCTGGTAAAACTCCTCTGCACCCTCTCTAATCCAGAGATCATCCCGGTAAATCTCCTCTGCAGCCTCTCAAATCCAGGCAGCATCCTGGTGAATATCCACTTCACCCTCGCTAATCCGGACAGCATCCTGGTAAATCTCCTCTGCACCCTCTCTAATCCAGACAGCATCCTGGTAAATCTCCTCTACACCCTCTCTGATCCAGACAGCATTCTGGTGAATCTCCTCTGCACCCTCTCTAATCCAGACAGCATCCTGGTAAATCTCCTCTGCACCCTCTCTAATCTAGACAGCATCCTGGTAAATCTCCTCTTCACCCTCTCTAATCCGGACAGCATCCTGGTAAAACTCCTCTGCACCCTCTCTAATCCAGAGAGCATCGAGATAAATCTCCTCTGCCCCCTCTCTAATCCAGGCAGCATCCTGGTAAATCTCCTCTGCCCCCCCCCTCTAATCCAGGCAGCATCCTGGTAAATCTCCTCTGCACCCTCTTTAATCCGGACAGCATCCTGGTAAAACTCCTCTGCACCCTCTCTAATCCAGAGATCATCCCGGTAAATCTCCTCTGCAGCCTCTCAAATCCAGGCAGCAACCTGGTGAATATCCACTTCACCCTCGCTAATCCGGACAGCATCATGGTAAATCTCTTCTGTACCCTCTCTAATCCAGGCAGCATCCTGGTAAATCTCCTCTACACCTTCCCTAATCCGGACAGCATCCTGCTAAATCTCCACTGCACCCTCTCTAATCCAGACAGCAACCTGGTAAATCTCCTCTGCACCCTCTCTATTCCGGACAGCATTCTGGTAAATCTCCTCTGCAGCCTCTCTAATCCAGGCAGCATCCTGGAGAATATTCTCTTCACCCTCGCTAATCCGGACAGCATCATGGTAAATCTCTTCTGTACCCTCTCTAATCTAGACAGCATCCTGGTAAATCTCATCTGTACCCTCTCTAATCCAGGCAGCATCCTGGTAAATCTCCTCTACACCTTCCCTAATCCGGACAGCATCCTGCTAAATCTCCACTGCACCCTCTCTAATCCAGACAGCATCCTGGTGAATATCCTCTGCACCCTCGCTAATCCGGACAGCATCATGGTAAATCTCCTCTGTAACTTCTCTAGTCTAGACAGCATCCTGGTTAATCTCCTCTGCACCCTCTCTAATCCAGACAGCATCCTGGTAAATCACCTCTGCACCCCCTCTAATCTGGCCAGCATCCTGGTAAATCTCCTCTGCACACTCTCTAATCCAGGCAGCATCCTGGTAAATCTCCTCTGCAGCTTCTCTAATCCAGGCAGAATCCTGCTAAATCTCAGCACCCTATCTAATCCAGGCAGCATCCTGGTAAAACTCCTCTGCAGTTTCTCTAATCCAGGCAGAATCCTGCTAAATCTCTGCACCCTATCTAATCCAGGCAGCATCCTGGTAAATCTCCTCTGCACACTCTCTAATCCAGACAGCATCCTGGTAAATCTCCTCTGCACCCTATCTATCCGGGACAGCATTCTGGTAAATCTCCTCTGTACCCTCTCTAATCCAGACAGCATCCTGGTTAATCTCCTCTGCACCCTATCTAATCCAGGCAGCATCCTGGTCAATCCCCTCTGCACCCTATCTAATCCAGACAGTATCCTGGTGTATCTCCTCTGCACCCTCTCTAATCCAGACAGCATCCTGGTAAATCTCCACTGCACCCTCTCTAATCCAGACAGCATCCTGGTAAATCTCCTCTGCACCCTCACTATCCCGGACAGCATTCTGGTAAATCACCTCTGTACCCTCTCTAATCCAGACAGCGTCCTGGTAAATCTCCTCTGCACGCTCTCTAATCCAGGCAGCATTCAGTTATATCTCCTCTTCACCTTCCCTAATCAGGACAGCATCCTGGTAAATCTCCTCTGCACCCTCTCTAATCCTGTCAGCATCCTGGTTAATCTCCTCTGCACCCTATCTAATCCAGGCAGCATCCTGGTGTATCTCCTCTGCACCCTCTCTAATCCAGACAGCATCCTGGTAAATCTCCACTGCACCCTCTCTAATCCAGACAGCATCCTGGTAAATCTCCTCTGCACCCTCACTATCCCGGACAGCATTCTGGTAAATCACCTCTGTACCCTCTCTAATCCAGACAGCGTCCTGGTAAATCTCCTCTGCACGCTCTCTAATCCAGGCAGCATTCAGGTATATCTCGTCTTCACCTTCCCTAATCAGGACAGCATCGTGGTCAATCTCCTCTGCACCATCTCTAATCCGGACAGCATCCTGGTAAATCTCCTCTGCACCCTCTCTAATCCTGTCAGCATCCTGGTTAATCTCCTCTGCACCCTATCTAATCCAGACAGTATCCTGGTGAATCTCCTCTGCACCCTCTCTAATCCAGACAGCATCCTGGTAAATCTCCACTGCACCCTCTCTAATCCAGACAGCATCCTGTTAATCTCCTCTGCACCCTCACTATCCCGGACAGCATTCTGCTAAATATCCTCTGTACCCTCTCTAATCCAGACAGCGTCCTGGTAAATCTCCACTGCACGCTCTCTAATCCAGGCAGCATCCAGGTAAATCTCCTCTGCACCTTCCCTAATCAGGACAGCATCGTGGTCAATCTCCTCTGCACCATCTCTAATCCGGACAGTATCCTGGTAAATCTCCTCTGCTCCCTCTCTAATCCAGGCAGCATCCTAATAAAACTCCTCTGCACCCATTCTAATCCAGACAGCATCCTGGTAAATCTCCTCTGCACCCTCTCTAATCCAGGAAGCCTCCGGGTAAATCTCCACTGCACCCTCTCTAATCCAGACAGCATCCTGGTAAATCTCCTCTACACCCTCTCTAATCCGGACAGCATCCTGGTAATTCTCCTCTGCACGCTCTATAATCCAGGCAGCATCCTGCTAAATCTCCTCTGCACCTTCCCTAATCCTGGCAGCGTCCTGGTAAATCTCCTCTACACCTTCCCTAATCCCGACAGTATCCTGCTAAATCTCCACTGCACCCTCTCTAATCCAGACAGCATCCTGGTGAATATCCTCTGCACCCTCGCTAATCAGGACAGCATCATGGTAAATCTCCTCTGTAACTTCTCTAATCCAGACAGCATCCTGGTTAATCTCCTCTGCACCCTCTCTAATCCAGACAGCATCCTTGTAAATCTCCTCTGCACCCTCTCTAATCCAGACAGCCTCCTGTTAAATCTCCTCTGCAGCCTCGCTAAGCCGGACAGCATCATGGTAAATCTCTTCTATACCCTCACTAATCAAGGCAGCATCCTGGTAAATCTTCTCTACTCCTTCCCTAATCCAGGCAGCATCCTGGTAAATCTCCTCTGCACCTTCCCTAATCCGGACAGCATCGTTGTCAATCTCCTCTGCACCATCTCTAATCCGGACAGCATCCTGGTAAATCTCCTCTGCACCCTCTCTAATCCAGGCAGCATCCTGGTAAAACTCCACTACACCCTCTCTAATCCAGTCAGCCTCCTGGTAAATATCATCCGCACCCTCTCTAATCCAGGCAGCATCCAGGTAAATCTCCTCTGCACCCTCTCTAATCCACGAAGCCTCCTGGTAAATCTCCTCTGCACCCTCTCTAATCCGGACAGCATCCTGGTAAATCTCTTCTGCACACTCTCTAATCCAGGAAGCCTCCTGGTAAATCTCCTCTGCACCCTCTCTATTCCGGACAGCATTCTGGTAAATCTCCTCTGCACCCTCTCAAATCCAGGAAGCCTCCTGGTAAATCTCCACTGTACCCTCTCTAATCCAGACAGCATCCTGGTAAATCTCCTCTGCACCCTCTCTATTCTGGACAGCATTCTGGTAAATCTCATCTGTACCCTCTCTAATCCAGACAGCATCCTGGTAATTCTCCTCTGCACGCTCCCTAATCCAGGCAGCATCCTGGTAAATCTCCTCTGCAGCCTCGCTAAGCCGGACAGCATCATGGTAAATCTCTTCTATACCCTCACTAATCAAGGCAGCATCCTGGTAAATCTTCTCTACTCCTTCCCTAATCCAGGCAGCATCCTGGTAAATCTCCTCTGCACCTTCCCTAATCCGGACAGCATCGTTGTCAATCTCCTCTGCACCATCTCTAATCCGGACAGCATCCTGGTAAATCTCCTCTGCACCCTCTCTAATCCAGGCAGCATCCTGGTAAAACTCCACTACACCCTCTCTAATCCAGTCAGCTTCCTGGTAAATATCATCCGCACCCTCTCTAATCCAGGCAGCATCCAGGTAAATCTCCTCTGCACCCTCTCTAATCCACGAAGCCTCCTGGTAAATCTCCTCTGCACCCTCTCTAATCCGGACAGCATCCTGGTAAATCTCCTCTGCACCCTCTCTAATCCAGGAAGCCTCCTGGTAAATCTCCACTGTACCCTCTCTAATCCAGACAGCATCCTGGTAAATCTCCTCTGCACCCTCTCTATTCTGGACAGCATTCTGGTAAATTTCATCTGTACCCTCTCTAATCCAGACAGCATCCTGGTAATTCTCCTCTGCACGCTCCCTAATCCGGGCAGCATCCTGGTAAATCTCCTCTGCACCTTCCCTAATCCAGGTAGCATCCTGGTACATCTCCTCTGCACACTCCCTAATCCAGTCAGCTTCCTGGTAAATATCATCCGCACCCTCTCTAATCCAGGCAGCATCCAGGTGAATCTCCTCTACACCCTGTCTAATCCAGTCAACTTCCTGGTAAATATCATCCGCACCCTCTCTAATCCAGGCAGCATCCAGGTAAAACTCCTCTGTACCCTCTCTAATCCGGACAGCATCATGGTAAATCTCCTCTGAACCCTCTGCAATCCATAGAGCATCCTGGTAAATCTCCTTTGCAGCCTTTCTAATCCAGACAGCATCCTTGTAAATCTCCTCTGCTACCTCTCTAATCCAGACAGAATCCTGGTGAATATCCTCTGCAGCCTCTCTATTCCAGGCAGCATCCTGGTATATCTCCTCTGCACCCTCTCTAATCCAGACAGCATCCTGGTGAACATCCTCTGCACCCTCTCTAATCCAGACAGCATCCTGGTAAATCTCCTCTGTAACTTCTCTAGTCCGGACAGCATCCTGGTTAATCTCCTCTGCACCCTCTCTAATCCAGACAGCATCCTGGTAAATCTCGTCTGCACCCTCTCTAATCCTGACAACATCCTGGAAAATCTCCACTGCAGCCTCTCTAATCCAGAAAGCATCCAGATAAATCTCCTCTGCGCCCTCTCTAATCCAGACAGCATCCTGGTAAATCTCCTGTGCACCCTCTCTAATCCAAACAGCATCCTTGTAAATCTCCTGTGCACCCTCTCTAATCCAGGCAGCATCCTGGTAAATCTCCACTGCACTCTCTCTAATCTGGACAGCATCCTGGTAAATCTCCTCTGCACACTCTCTAATCCAGGCAGCATCCTGGTAAATCTCCTCTGCAGCCTCTCTAATCCAGGCAGCATCCTGCTAAATCTCTGCACCCTCTCTAATCCAGACAGCATCCTCATAAATCTCCTCTGCACCCTCTCTAATCCAGACAGCATCATTGTGAATCTCCTCTGCAGCCTTTCTAATCCAGACAGCATCCTGGTAAATCTCCTCTGCAGCCTCTCTAATCCAGGCAGCATCCTGCTAAATCTCTGCCCCCTATCTAATCCAGGCAGCATCCTGGTAAATCTCCTCTGCACCCTCTCTAATCCAGACAGTATCCTGGTGAACATCCTCTGCACACTCTCTAATCCAGACAGCATCCTGGTAAATCTCCTCTGCACCCTATCTATCCCAGACAGCATTCTGGTAAATCTCCTCTGTACCCTCTCTAATCCAGACAGCAGCCTGGATAATCTCCTGTGCACCCTATCTAATCCAGGCAGCATTCTGGTTAATCTCCTCTGCACCCTATCTAATCCAGACAGTATCCTGGTGAATCTCCTCTGAACCCTCTCTAATCCAGACAGCATCCTGGTAAATCTCCACTGCACCCTCACTAATCCAGACAGCATCCTGGTAAATCTCCTCTGCACCCTCACTATCCGGGACAGCATTCTGGTAAATCTCCTCTGTACCCTCTCTAATCCAGACAGCGTCCTGGTAAATCTCCTCTGCACGCTCTCTAATCCAGGCAGCATCCAGGTAAATCTCCTCTGCACCCTCTCTAATCCAGGCAGCATCCTGGTAAATCTCCTCTGCTCCCTCTCTAATCCAGACAGCATCCTGGTAAATCTCCTCTGCACGGTCTCTAATCCTGGCAGCGTCCTGGTAAATCTCCTCTACAACTTCCCTAATCCGGACAGCATCCTGCTAAATCTCCACTGCACCCTCGCTAATCCGGACAGCATCATGGTAAATCTCCTCTGTAACTTCTCTAGTCCAGACACCATCCTGGTTATTCTCCTCTGCACCCTCTCTCATCTGGACAGCATCCTGGTAAATCACCTCTTCACCCTCTCTAATCCGGAGAGCATCCTGCTAAATCTCCACTGCACCCTCTCTAATCCAGACAGCATCCTGGTAAATCACCTCTGCACCCTCTCTAATCCGGACAGCATCCTGGTAAATCTCCTCTGCACGCTCTCTAATCTGGACAGCATCCTGGTAAATCTCCTCTGCACCCTCTCTAATCCAGGAAGCCTCCTGGTAAATCTCCACTGCACCCTCTCTAATCCAGACAGCATCCTGGTAAATCTCCTCTACACCCTCTCTAATCCGGACAGCATCCCGGTAATTCTCCTCTGCACGCTCTCTAATCCAGGCAGCATCCTGGTAAATCTCCTCTGCACCTTCCCTAATCCTGGCAGCGTCCTGGTAAATCTCCTCTGTAACTTCTCTAGTCCAGACAGCATCCTGGTTAATCTCCTCTGCACCCTTTCTAATCCAGACAGCATCCTCGTAAATCTCCTCTGCACCCTCTCTAATCCAGACAGCCTCCTGTTAAATCTCCTCTGCAGCCTCGCTAATCCGGACAGCATCATGTTAAATCTCTTCTATACCCTCACTAATCAAGGCAGCATCCTGGTAAATCTCCTCTACTCCTTCCCTAATCCAGACAGCATCCTGCTAAATCTCCACTGCACCCTCTCTAATCCAGACAGCATCCTGGTAAATATCCTCTGCACCCTCTCCAATCCAGACAGTATCCTGGTGAACATCCTCTGCACCCTCTCTCATCCAGACAGCATCCTGGTAAATCTCCTCTGCACCCTCTCTATCCCGGACAGCATTCTGGTAAATCACCTCTTCACCCTCTCTAATCCGGACAGCATCCTGCTAAATCTCCACTGCACCCTCTCTAATCCAGACAGCATCCTGGTAAATCACCTCTGCACCCTCTCTAATCCGGACAGCATCCTGGTAAATCTCCTCTGCACGCTCTCTAATCTGGACAGCATCCTGGTAAATCTCCTCTGCACCCTCTCTAATCCAGGAAGCCTCCTGGTAAATCTCCTCTGCACCCTCTCTAATCCAGGAAGCCTCCTGGTAAATCTCCACTGCACACTCTCTAATCCAGACAGCATCCTGGTAAATCTCCTCTACACCCTCTCTAATCCGGACAGCATCCCGGTAATTCTCCTCTGCACGCTCTCTAATCCAGGCAGCATCCTGGTAAATCTCCTCTGCACCTTCCCTAATCCTGGCAGCGTCCTGGTAAATCTCCTCTGTAACTTCTCTAGTCCAGACAGCATCCTGGTTAATCTCCTCTGCACCCTCTCTAATCCAGACAGCATCCTCGTAAATCTCCTCTGCACCCTCTCTGATCCAGACAGCCTCCTGTTAAATCTCCTCTGCAGCCTCGCTAATCCGGACAGCATCATGTTAAATCTCTTCTATACCCTCACTAATCAAGGCAGCATCCTGGTAAATCTCCTCTACTCCTTCCCTAATCCGGACAGCATCCTGCTAAATCTCCACTGCACCCTCTCTAATCCAGACAGCATCCTGGTAAATCTCCTCTGCACCCTCTCCAATCCAGACAGTATCCTGGTGAACATCCTCTGCACCCTCTCTCATCCAGACAGCATCCTGGTAAATCTCCTCTGCACCCTCTCTATCCCGGACAGCATTCTGGTAAATCTCCTCTGTTCCTTCTCTAATCCAGACAGCATCCTGGGAATTCTCCTCTGCACGCTCTCTAATCCAGGCAGCATCCTGGTAAATCTGCTCTGCACCTTCCCTAATCCGGACAGCATCGTGGTCAATCTCCTCTGCACCATCTCTAATCCGGACAGCATCCTGGTAAATCTCCTCTGCACCCTCTCTAATCCAGGCAGCATCCTGGTAAAACTCCTCTACACCCTCTCTAATCCAGGCAGCATCCTCTGAATCACCTCCGCACACTCTCTAATCCAGTCAGCTTCCTGGTAAATATCATCCGCACCCTCTCTAATCCAGGCAGCATCCAGGTAAATCTCCTCTGCACCCTCTCTATTCCGGACAGCATTCTGGTAAATCTCCTCTGCACCCTCTCTAATCCAGGAAGCCTCCTGGTAAATCTCCACTGCACCCTCTCTAATCCAGACAGCATCCTGGTAAATCTCCTCTGCACCCTCTCTATTCTGGACAGCATTCTGGTAAATCTCATGTGTACCCTCCCTAATCCAGACAGCATCCTGGTAATTCTCCTCTGCATGCTCTCTAATCCAGGCAGCATCCTGGTAAATCTCCTCTGCACCTTCCCTAATCCAGGTAGCATCCTGGTACATCTCCTCTGCACACTCTCTAATCCGGACAGCATCCTGGTAAAACTCCTCTGCACCCTCTCTAATCCAGGCAGCATCCTCTGAATCACCTCCGCACACTCTCTAATCCAGTCAGCTTCCTGGTAAATATCATCCGCACCCTCTCTAATCTAGGCAGCATCCAGGTGAATCTCCTCTACACCCTCTCTAATCCAGTCAACTTCCTGGTAAATATCATCCGCACGCTCTCTAATCCAGGCAGCATCCTGGTAAATCTCCTCTGAACCCTCTGTAATCCATAGAGCATCCTGGTAAATCTCCTTTGCAGCCTTTCTAATCCAGACAGCATCCTTGTAAATCTCCTCTGCTACCTCTCTAATCCAGACAGAATCCTGGCGAATATATCCTCTGCAGCCTCTCTATTCCAGGCAGCATCCTGGTATATCTCCGCTGCACCCTCTCTAAACCAGACAGCATCCTGGTAAATCTCCTCTGCACCCTCTCGCTTCTGGACAGCATCCTGGTAAATCTCCTCTGCACCCTCTCTAATCCAGACAGCATCCTGGTGAACATCCTCTGCACCCTCTCTAATCCAGACAGCATCCTGGTAAATCTCCTCTGTAACTTCTCTAGTCCGGACAGCATCCTGGTTAATCTCCTCTGCACCCTCTCTAATCCAGACAGCATCCTGGTAAATCTCGTCTGCACCCTCTCTAATCCAGTCAACATCCTGGAAAATCTCCTCTGCAGCCTCGCTAATCCAGAAAGCATCCAGATAAATCTCCTCTGCACCCTCTCTAATCCAGACAGCATCCTGGTAAATCTCCTGTGCACCCTCTCTAATCCAGACAGCATCCTGGTAAATCTCCTGTGCACCCTCTCTAATCCAGGCAGCATCCTGGTAAATCTCCTCTGCACTCTCTCTAATCTGGACAGCATCCTGGTAAATCTCCTCTGCACACTCTCTAATCCAGGCAGCATCCTGGTAAATCTCCTCTGCAGCCTCTCTAATCCAGGCAGCATCCTGCTAAATCTCTGCACCCTCTCTAATCCAGACAGCATCCTCGTAAATCTCTTCTGCACCCTATCTAATCCAGACAGCATCCTTGTAAATCTCCTCTGCACCCTCTCTAATCCAGACAGCATCATTGTGAATCTCCTCTGCAGCCTTTCTGATCCAGACAGCATCCTGGTAAATCTCATCTGCACCCTCTCTAATCCAGACAGCATCCTGGTGAATATCCTCTGCACCCTCGCTAATCCGGACAGCATCATGGTAAATCTCATCTGTAACCTCTCTAGTCCGGACAGCATCCTGGTTAATCTCCTCTGCACCCTCTCTAATCCAGACAGTATCCTGGTAAATCTCCTCTGCACCTTCTCTAATCCAGACAGCATCCTAGTAAATCTCCTCTGCAGCCTTTCTAATCCAGACAGCATCCTGTTAAATCTCCTCTGCACCCTCTCTAATCCGGACAGCATCATGTTCAATCTCCTCTGCACCTTCCCTAATCCGGATAGCATCTTGGTAATTCTCCTCTGCATGCTCTCTAATCCAGGCAGCATCCTGGTAAATCTCCTCTGCACCTTATCTAATCCGGACAGCATCCTGCTAAATCTCCTCTGCACCCTCTCTAATACGGACAGCATCCTGGTAAATCTCCTGTGCACCCTCTCTAATCTGGCCAGCATCCTGGTAAATCTCCTCTGCACACTCTCTAATCCAGACAGCATCCTGGTAAATCTCCTCTGCAGCCTCTCTAATCCAGGCAGCATCATGCTAAATCTCTGCACCCTCTCTAACAGCGCCAGTACCTCCACCTCTTTAATTGTCATAGGTTCCATAACTTCCTTACTTGTTTCCCACACCTTAGGCAATTCAATATCCTTCTCATTAGTGAATACCGAAGAGAAGAAATCATTCAAAATCTCTCCCATCTCCTTTGGTTCCACACATATCTGACTACTCTGATTCTCTAAGGGGCCAATTTTATCCCTCTCTATCCTCTTGCTTTTAATATAACTGTAGAAACCTTTCGGATTTACTTTCACCTTATTTGCCAAACCAACCTCGTATCTTCTTTTAGCTTCTCTAATCTCTTTCTTAAGATTCCTTTTACATTCTTTATATTCCTCGAGCAATTCCTTTACTCCATGCTGCCTATATCTATTGTAGACATCCCTCTTTTTCTGAACCAAATTTCTGATATCCCTTGAAAACCATGGTGCTCTCAAACCTTTAACCTTTCCTTTCACCCTAACAGGAACATAAAGATTCTGTACCCTCATAATTTCACCCTTAAATGACCTCCATTTCTCTATTACATCCTTCCCATAAAACAACTTGACCCAATCCACTCTCTCTAAATCCCTTCGCATCCCCTCAAAGTTAGCCTTTCTCCAATCAAAAATCTCAACTCTAGGTCCAGTCCTGTCCTTCTCCATAATTATATTGAAGCTAATGCTATTGTGATCACTGGACCCGAAGTGCTCCCCAACACATACATCTGTCAGCTGACTTATCGCATTCCCTAACAGGAGATCCAACACTGCCCCATCTCTAGTCGGTACTTCTATGTATTGTTGCAAAAAACTATCCTGCACACATTTCACAAACTCTAAACCATCCAGCCCTTTTACAGAATGAGCTTCCCAATCTACGTGTGGAAAATTAAAATCTCCCACAATCACCACCTTGTGTTTACTACAAATATCTGCTATCTCCTTACACATTTGCTCTTCCAACTCACGCTCCCCATTAGGTGGCCTATAATACACTCCCATCAGTGTTACTGCACCTTTCCTATTCTTCAATTCCACCCAAATGGTCTCCCTAGAGGAGCTCTCTAATCTATCCTTCCAAAGCACCGCCATAAGATTTTCTCGGACAAGCAATGCAACACCTCCTCCTCTGGCCCCTCCTACTCTATCACACCTGAAGCAACTAAATCCAGGAATGTTAGGTTGCCAATCACACCCTTCCTGCAACCATGTTTCACTAATAGCTACAACATCATAATTCCAGGTATCAATCCACGCTTTAAGCTCATCCACCTTTCTTACAATGCTCCTAGCATTAAAATAGATACACTTAAGATACTCTCCACCTCCTCCTCTCTTTTCATCCCTAACAATGCATTCAAATTTATTATCCTTTTCTTTCTTCTCCCCTACATCTTCAGGCTGAGTGCATCCCTTCTCCATCACCTGCCTTTCCTCCCTCACACACTGTCTATTTACTTGCTCCACTGGTGAACTAACCTCCTCTCCCATAGTCTCCTCAAATAGTCTCCCGCCCCCCCCCCCCCATCTTACTAGTTTAAAGTCCGCCCTGTAGCCCTAGCAAACCTCCCCACTAGGATATTGGTCCCCCCACGATTCAAGTGTAACCCGTCCTTCTTGAACAGGTCACTCCTGCCCCAGAAGAGGTCCCAATGATCCAGAAACTTGAATCCCTGCCCCCTGCTCCAATCCCACAGCCACGCATTCATCCTCCACCTAATTCTATTCCTACTCTTACTGTTGCGTGACACAGGCAGTAATCCCGAGATTACTACCTTTGCGGTCCTTCTTCTTAACTGCCTTCCTAACTCCCTATACTCTCATTTCAGGGCCTCTTCCCCTTTCCTTCCTATGTCATTGGTACCTACATGTACCACGACCTCTGGCTCTTCACCCTCCCACTTCAGGATATCTTGGACGCGATCAGAAACGTCCCGAACCCTGGCACCAGGGAGACAAATTACCATCCGGGACTCCCGGTCACCTCCACAGAAACGCCTGTCTGAGCCCCTGACTATTGAGTCCCCTATTACTATGGTCCTCTTTCTTCTATCCCTACCCTTCTGAGCTACAGGGCCGTCCTCTGTGCCGGAGGCCCGGCCACTGTCACTTCCACCAGGTAGGCTGACGCCCCCAACAGTACTCAAACATGAGTACTTATTGTCAAGGGGTACAGCCACTGGGGTACTCTCTAGTACCTGCCTCTTCCCCTTCCTGACTGTAACCCACCTATCTGCCTTCCTGTGATCACAAGACCCTGTTGGAAGTTGTTTAAGTGGAATGCTGCAAGTCCGATCCACTCATTTACTGGCAGTTGGTGTTGGCGCATGGCGGGCAACTGCCTGGTCTCAATCGCGAGGAGGACTAGGCCTCGAGCCACGGTGTCGCCGGTTTACGCCTGCCCAGGGGAGAAGTGGCGCCCCCTACTGGTGCTGGCATGGTGTGACGTCCACGCTGGAGTCGGTGCTGGGTCCCATTCTCCACTTGGTAGGAGACCAGCATGGCGTTCGACTGCGGACCACTGCAACACTCATGGGCTCCGGTTCTATGACTGTATTTTTTTGTGTGACAGATTGTGCTGTCTTGAGGGCCTGGCAAGGCGTTCCCTTGGACCCTATGGGAGGCAAGTTTGGAGAGTTACATGGGTGGGAGGGGCACGGTTCGGGTGCAGGTTGACGAGAGCAGGCAATGTAAATGATTCAGTGTGGATTAGACGGCCCAAAGGTTCTGATTCTGGGCTGGTCTTTTCCAACTCTATTACTACTTTACTGATATCATATCGTTATGTACCCATGGGTACCCTGTCACATGACCATGATGTAATTGAGGCTATGCTGGGCATGATGTAATGGTCTTGTGATGGTGGAGTGATGTAATTTTCCCGCCAGTGACAGTTCATGTGATAGTTTTTTCAACCAGGTATAAAAGGAGAACCCCCTCCCTGTGATGCAGGGCAGTTCGTGGTTGAATTCGCCAGTGACTCCGTTTTGCTGCATATTCAATGTTACGACGCAGATTTGTTTTAAAGCAGAGTTTTACTTTCTGCCTTAAGTCAAAGGTTATTGCCGGCAGTTTTGCTACAATACTGCCAGTTCAGTCCAGTGGAGAGTGAAGATTTATCGAAGTTCAGGAAGCTGAAGGATCCAAGGAAAGTTAGTGTTGTCGGCTGTAAAGCAGGTTCGACCTTTATTTAATCTTCATACGAGGAATTAGTAACTTGTGTCAGTGACAACTCCTGCTTTGCCAAAAGAGCAGAAAGAGTTGGATGCAGAGTTTTGTCAAGGAAAGGTCAGTGCCTTTAAGCTGTTTTATTTCCTTCATCGTAAATCCTTTGAGCAAGGCATACTTTGGCGGGGATCAGCAGTAACATCACAAAAGGATTTATTACTCCAAGGAAAGTCTCTCCTAACTGACTGTAAATTATTTCGGACTCTTTTTACAACGCTATAGAGAACTGAGTTCGCATTTCTCGCTTTCAGAACTGCTTCGAGCTGCCGTATCGCAGCTGACTTCCAGTTAAGTTAGTCGTTCGTTTACTTTTGGGGGGTTTTTAGCAATGTTTGATAAATGTTTTATTTGTTATAAAAAACCTGTCTCAATTCTATATTCATTGTTGCTGGATGGTAACAATACTATGTGCTTGCTGGCTTACATGTGTTTCCCTTGCGCTGTGTGTCAGTGTTGGTACTGCATTTTGAACCGGGGTAAAACTGTTTCATTTGACTCTATTAATGGGTATTCTCGTATGGTTGAACTTACCCACCCCCTTCACATGGGGAACTCCAGCTCATCACTGCCTTCTGCAAAGTCCTCCCCCTCTCCGCCCTCAGTCTGAATCTGTGCCCTGGTCACTGAGCCGTCCACCAGTGGGAACCATTTCTCTCTAGAAACCCATAATGAGGTTTCATGCCATGGGCTGGTTCACCCTTGCCCCTCGCTGGAATGCCGTGAGATGGGCCCTCCGTCCTGACTTCAGCGTGCTGAGACCAGGCGGCAACTCTCAGGCAGCTCCTCTTACAAACACTTTGGAAAGGCCCTCACTAGGGAGGTCCTCACTTCGGGCCGTTGTCTCCTGCACCGTCACAAAGCTCACCGGTTCTGGAGATCTCACATCCGCTGCCATCCCCTCATAGCTCCCTTACACCACACTACCACCTACCCAAGATCCACAAACCTCTCACCGTCTGGGAAGGCCCATTGTTTCTGCCCGATCCTGCCCCACTGAACCTGTGCCTGCATATCTCGACTCCATTTTGTCCCCCTTGCCTCAGACCCTTCCCACCTAAATCTGCGACACTTTCCAAACCTGTGATCTCTTCAATTCCCTAGTCCTGACTGCCTCATCTTCACCATGGATGTCCACTCCCTATACACTTCCATCCCCCATCAGGAAGGCCATAAAGCTCTCTGCTTTTTTTTCTAAACAGACGTAACCACCCTCTATCACCATTCTCCTTCATCTGGCAGAACTGATCCTCACCCTCAATAATCTCTCTTTCATCTCTTCCCACATTCTCCAAACCCAGGGGGTAGCCACGGACACTCAATGCTTGCCTTTTCATTGGCTGTGTACAATAGCCCATGTTCCAAGCCTTCCCTGGTGAGGCTCACCAACCTTTCCTCTGTTACATTGACGTCCCTGTCCTTAAATTCACTTAGGCCATTTCTTGGTCCCTTTATCGATCTCTCTGTCTCCATCTCTGGAGACGCTTGTCCACCGGCATCTTTTCAAAACCTACCATTTTCCACAGCTATCTTGCCTATACCTGTTCCTACCCTGCCTCTTGTAAAACTCCCATTTCTTTTCTCAGTTCCTTTGTCTTCAATGCATGAGACGTTCATAGATGTTCATCTTTTTCAAAGAACAGGGTTTGCCTTCCTTCACCATTGATGCTGCCATCACCCATGTCTCCTTCATTTCCCAGACGTCCACCCTCAATTGTCCTTGTCCTTACCGCAAACCTCTGCATCGTTCTCCATAGCTTCTGCCATCTTCAATGGGATCGTACCATCACTCATTTATCCCTTCCCCCTCAACCCCTCACTCTCCATTTGACCCCTCCGTGATTTCGTTGTCCACTTGTCCCTCCCCACGGATCTCCACGCAAGTGACCGGCACGCTACACCTGCCCATTCACCTCCTCGCTCACCCACTTTCAGGGCCCCAAATGGTGAGTTGGGGTCATCCACTGAACCCAGTCGTCCCAGTGCGACCACTTCTGCGTCGATGAGACCCAACGTAGATCGGGAGAATGCTTCGTTCAGCACTTTTGCTCCGTCGCCACGGGTGGCAGGCTTCCCCAGCGTCCGTCCGTTCCCAATCCCACCCTAACATGTCTATGGTGATGATGCGGCCACTCTCGTGTTGGAGGAGCAACAGCTCAGGTTGTATCTGGGGAGCCACCGACTAGATGCCATGAACATCAATCTCTCTAATTTCCAGCAATTCTACACCCCTTTCTCTTCTCACCAGCCCATCACTCGTCTCTGGTTCCCCCCCTCCTCCTCCCATAGTCCACTGACATCTCCTACCGGATCCCTTCTTTACCCTTTTCACCGACTGGCTCCCAGCTTTACACCATCCCACACCCACCCACCTTCCCCCTCATCTGGTCTCACCTATCACCTGCCACCTTGTACTCCTCCACATCCCTTTCAGCCGCCTCGTTATTTTGGCTTCTACCCCCCTTTTCTCAAGTCCTGATGAAGGGTCTCGGTTCAAAACGTCAGATGTTTATTCCTCTCCATAGATGCTGTCTGACCACTCTCTAAATGCCCCCAGATGGCAGCAAATCACTCTCTAAATGCCCCCAGATGGCAGCAAATCACTCTCTAAATGCCCCCAGATGGCAGCAAATCACTGACTCTAAATGCCTCCAGATGGCAGCAAATCTCTGATTAAATGCCCCCAGATGGCAGCAAATCACTCTCTAAATGCCCCCAGATGGCAGCAAATCACTCTCTAAATGCCCCCAGATGGCAGCAAATCACTGACTAAATGCCACCAGATGGCAGCAAATCACTGACTCTAAATGCCCCCAGATGGCAGCAAATCACTGACTCTTAATGCCCCCAGATGGCAGCAAATCACTCTCTAAATGCCCCCAGATGGCAGCAAATCACTGACTCTAAATGCCCCCAGGTGACAGCAAATCACTGACTCTAAATGCCCCCAGATGACAGCAAATCACTGACTCTAAATGCCCCCAGGTGACAGCAAATCACTGACTCTAAATGTCCCCAGGTGACAGCAAATCACTGACTCTAAATGCCCCCAGATGACAGCAAATCACTGACTCTAAATGCCCCCAGATGACAGAATAAAGGACAGGTGGGGATTACACGGTTCCGGTATATTAAGTGTGTAGTAGAGAAAGGTGAGGTGGAACAAGTAATAAGGAGGACACATGTACAGAGGGATGGTCTGACGGAACATGGAGTTAAATGTGTTGAAAGAATAGGTAAATCTAGGAAGGACAACAAAATTCTAGGGGTGTATAGCCCGATGGGATTTCGGGGAGCTGGGTTAAGCACAATAGGCAGCGATTCAAACAGAGAGAGGAGAAATGGGCTAAAAATTCTATATCTGAATGCACGAAGTGTCAGAAATAAGGCGGATGAGCTTGAAGCTCAGGTGTGAATGGGAAACTATGATGTTGTTGGGGTAATGGAGACATGGCTGCAGGGAGATCAGACCTGGGAAATGAATGTACAAGGGTATCCGTGCTATCATAGGAACAGAAATGTGGGCAGAGGGGGTGGGGTGGCCCTGTTGGTGAGGAATGAGATTCAGTCCTTTTCAAGGGGGGAGATAGGGTCAGGAGAAGTAGAGTCTGTGTGGATAGAATTGAGGAACAGTAAGGGCAAAAGGACCCAAATGGGTGTTGTCTACAGGCCACCAAACAGTAGCATGGATATTGGGTGCAAGTTGAATAGGGAGTTAACATTGGCATGTGGCAAAGGTAATCTCGCAGTAGTTATGGGGGATTTCAACATGCAGGTGAACTGGGAGAATCAGGTTGGTGCTGGACCACAGGATAGGGAGTTTGTAGAGTGCCTACAGGATGCATTCTTGGAACAGCTTGTACGAGAGCCGACCAGGGACAAGACTATTCTGGATTTAAAGTTATGTAATGAACAGGATTTGATAAGCGATCTTGAAGTAAAGGAGCCATTAGGAGGTAGTGATCATAATTTGATTTTATCTGCAATTTGATAAGGGCAGTTCGGAGGTGTCAGTGTTGCAGTTGAACGGGGGAATCTATGGAGCCATGAGGGAGGAGCTGGCCAAAGTTGACTGGATGGATATCCTAGCAGAAAAGACAGTGGAACAGCAATGGCAGGTATTCTTGGGAATAATGCACAAGGTGCAAAATCAGTTCATTCCCCAGAGAAGGAAGGATTCAAAAGGGGGAAAGGGGCCACAGTGGTTGACAAAGGAAGTCAGAGATTGCATAGCATTAAAAAAAAAGCAAGTATGACAGAGCTAAGGTGAGGGAGGACAGATGATTGGGAAGTTTTTAAGGAACAACAGAACTTAACTAAAAAGGCAATACGGGGAGAAAAAATGAGGTACGAACGCAAGCTAGCCAGGAATATAAAGGAGGATAGCAAAACCTTTTTTAGGTACGGGAAGAGAAAGAAGATAGTTAAGAACAATGTTGGACCCTTGAAGAATGAATTGGGTGAAATTGTTATGGGAAACAGAGAAATGGCAGAAGAATTTAATAAGTACTTTAGATCTGTCTTCACTAAGGAAGACACAAGCAATCTCCCAGATGTATGGATGGGCCAAGGACATAGGGTAACAGAGGAAATGAAACAGATTGACATTAGGAAGGAAACGGTGATGAGTAGACTGATGAGACTGAAGGCTGACAAATCCCCAGGTCCAGATGGTCTGCATCCTAGGGTACTAAAGGAGGTGGCCCTGAAAATGCGGATGCATTGCTAATCATTTTCCAATGTTCCTTAGATTCAGGATCAGTTCCTGAGGATTGGAGAATGGCTAATGTTATCCCACTTTTTAAGAAAGGAGGGAGGGAGAAAACAGAGAACTATCGACCTGTCAGCCTGACATCAGTAGTGGGGAAGATGCTAGAGTCCATTATTAAGGATGAAATAGTGGCATATCTAGATAGCAGTGATAGGATTGGGCTGAGCCAGCATGGATTTACCAAGGTAAATCATGCTTGACTAATCTGTTGGAGTTTTTCGAGGATGTAACCAGGAAGTTAGACGGGGAGATCCAGTGGATGTAGTGTACCTCGATTTTCAGAAGGCATTTGATAAGGTCCCACATAGGAGATTGGTGGATAAGATCAAAGCTCAGGGCATTGGGGGGAAGACATTGACATGGACAGAAAACTGGTTGGCAGATAGAAAGCAAAGGGTAGCGGTGAATGGGTGTTTCTCGGAATGGCAGGTGGTGACTAGTGGGGTGCCACAGGGCTCAGTATTGGGACCACAGCTGTTTACGATTTACGTCAACGATTTAGATGAAGGCATTGAGAATAACATCAGCAAATTTGCTGATGAAACTAAGCTGGGTGGCAGTGTGACATGTGATGAGGATGTTAGGAGAATTCAGGGTGACTTGGATAGGCTGGGTGAGTGGGCAGATACTTGGCAGATGACATTTAATGTGATAAGTGTGAGGTTATCCAGTTTGGGAGTAAGAACAGGAAGGCAGATTATTACCTGAACGGTGTAGAGTTAGGTAAGGGAGAAATACAAAGAAATCTCTGAGTCCTTGTTCATCAGTCACTGAAGGTGAATGAGCAAGTGCAGCAGGCAGTGAAGAAGGCTAATGGAATGTTGGCCTTTATTACAAAGGGAATTGAGTACAAGAGCAAGGAAATCCTCTTGCATTTGTACAGAGCCCTGGTGAGACCACACCTGGAGTATTGTGTACAGTTTTGGTCTCCAGGGTTAAGGAAGGGCATCCTGGCTGTAGAGGAAGTGCAGCGTAGATTCACGAGGTTAATTCCTGGGATGTCTGGACTGTCTTACGCAGACAGGTTAGAGAGACTGGGCTTGTACACGCTGGAATTAAGGTGATTGAGAGAGGATCTGATTGAAACATATAAGATTATTAAGGGATTGGACAAGATAGAGGCAGGAAATATGTTCCAGATGCTGGGAGAGTCCAGTACCAGAGGGCAAGGTTTGAGAATAAGGGGTAGGTCATTTAGGACAGAATTAAGGAAAAACTTCTTCTCCCAGAGAGTTGTGGAGGTGTGGAATGCACTGCCTCGGAAGGCAGTGGAGGCCAATTCTCTGGATGCTTTCAAGAAGGAGCTAGATAGGTATCTTATGGATAGGGGAATCAAGGGATATGGGGACAAGGCAGGAACAGGGTATTGATAGTAATTGATCAGCCATGATCTCAAAATGGTGGTGCAAGCTTGAAGGGCTGAATGGTCTACTTCTGCATCTATTGTCTATTGTCTATAAATCACTGACTCTAAATGCCCCCAGATGGCAGCAAATCACTGACTCTAAATGCCCCCAGATGACAGCAAATCACTGATTAAATGCCCCCAGATGACAGCAAATCACTGACTCTAAATGCCCCCGATGGTAGCAAATCACTGACTCTAAATGCCCCCAGATGGCAGCAAATCACTGACTCTAAATGCCCCCAGATGGCAGCAAATCACTCTCTAAATGCCCCCATTTCACACAAAAGTAAGCAAGTAAAGCAAATCTGCTAATACAGCAACCTTGTCCGAGGCAAGGGAGGAATGTGGTCGGGTATGCCAGAGAGGTTCACACATTCCTATATGTGCAGTCATTATCAGATACTGGTGTTTTATCGATCTATTTTATTTATTGAGGTATAGCGTGAAACAGGCCCTTCTGGCCTAATAAGCCATGCTACATGAGAACCCACCAATTTAACGCAGGGCAATTTGCAATTTGCAACCTTCTAACTGGTAAACCTAAGCACAGCTCCAATGCCATATTCGTCAATGACGAAAGAGCTGAGTGTGGACTTCAGGAAGGGTAAGATGAAGGAACACATACCAATCCTCATAGAGGGGTCAGAAGTGGAGAGAGTGAGCAGCTTCAAGTTCCTGGGTGTCAAGTTCTCTGAGGATCTAACCTGGTCCCAACATATCGATGCAGCTATAAAGTAGGCAAGACAGCGGCTATATTTCATTAGGAGTTTGAGGAGATTTGGTTTATCACCTAAAACTCTTGGAAACTTAAATAGGTGTACCTCAGAGAGCATTCTGATATGCTGCATCACTGTCTGGAATGGGGAGGGGGCTACTGCACAGGATCAAAAGAAGGTTGTCATGGGCAACCTCTGTCATGGGCAC
Organism: Hypanus sabinus; assembly: GCF_030144855.1. Classification (NCBI taxonomy): domain Eukaryota; kingdom Metazoa; phylum Chordata; class Chondrichthyes; order Myliobatiformes; family Dasyatidae; genus Hypanus; species Hypanus sabinus. The sequence continues at coordinate 189,979 of NW_026781272.1, read as the reverse complement.
AATCCTCCATAGTGTCCAAGACATCTTCAAGGAGTGGTGCTTCAGAAAGGTGGCGTCCATTACTAAGGACCCTCACCACCCAGGACATGCCCTGTTCTCATTGGTACCATCAGGAAGTGGGTACAGGAACCAGAAGACACACACTCAGGACCAGCTTCTTCCCCTCTGCCATCCAATTCCTAAATGGACATTGAACCCATGAACATTACCTCACTTTTATTATTTCTGTTTTTGAGCTTTTTACAGTTAACTATAGAAACATAGAAAATAGGTGCAGGAATAGGCCATTCGGCCCTTCGAGCCTGCACCACCATTCAGTATGATCATGGCTGATCATCCAATTCAGAACCCTGTACCTGCTTTCTCTCCATACCCCCGATCCCTTTAGTCACAAGGGCCATATCTAACTTCCTCTTAAATATAGCCAATGAACCGGCCTCAACTGTTTCTTGTGGCAGAGAATTCCACAGACTCACCACTCTCTGTGTGAAGAAGTTTTTCCTCATCTCAGTCCTAAAAGGCTTCCCCTTTATCCTTAAACTGTGACCCCTCGTTCTGGACTTCCCCAACATTGGAAACAACCTTCCTGCATCTAGCCTGTCCAATCCCTCTAGAATTTTATACGTTTCAATAAGATCCTCCCTCAATCTTCTAAATTCCAGTGAGTAAAATACATATTTAAAATACATATATATATATATGTTCATTTTTTCTACATTATCATGTATTGTATTGTACTGCTGCCACTAAGTTAACAAATTTCACAGCACATGCTGATGATATTAAACCTGGTTCTGAATCTGACTCTTAAGTTTGCTGATGATGCCACTGTTGTGGGCTGAATCGAAGGTGGTGATGAGTCAGCATATAGGAGACAGATTGAGAATCTGGCTGTGGTGCCACAACAACAACAAACTCTTGTTCAATGTCAGCAAGACCAAAGAGCTCATTATCAACTTCAGGAGAAGGAAACCAGAGGTCCACGAGCCAGTATTTATCAGAGGATCAGATGTGGAGAAGATTAGCAACTTTAACTTCCACGATGTTGTCATTTTGGAGGACCTGGCCTGGGCCCAGCACATAAATACAGCTACGAAGAAAGCGCGGCAGCATCTCTATTTCCTTAGAAGTTCGCAGAGATTCAGCATGATGTCTAAAACATTGACAAACTTCTATAGATGTGTAGTGGAGAGTATATTGACTGGCTGCGTCACAGCCTGGAATGGAAACACCAATGCCCTTGAAATGAAAAGCCTACACAAAGTAGTGATACTGCCCAGTCCATCATGGGTAAAGCCCCCCACCAACATTTGAACACATCCACATGAAACGTTGCTGCAAGAAAGCAGCATCCATCATCAGGGACAACAGCACCCAGGACACTCTCTCTCACTGGAGCCATCAGGAAGAGGAGCCTTAAGACTCTCACTACCAGGTTCAGAAGCAGTTACAACCCTCAACCATCAGGCTCTTGAACCAAAGGGGATAGCTTCACTCAACCTCACTGGCCCCAACATTGAAATGTTCCCACAACCAATGGACTCACTTTCAAGGATTCTTCATCTCATGTTCTCGATATTTATTTATTTGTTTATATATATATATTTGATATATATTTATTTGTTATTATTTCAGGTAGCGGGGTGCAGGTACGTTCTTATCACGGGAGCAGGTGGTGGACGGTCGTACGAGCAGCCGGTGCAGATCACAAGTCCTGGTTACGTGACCACTGACTCCAGGCAGACAATGATAATGATAATGACAATTGATAATGGCTGCGGTCACCCGTCTTGTAAAGCCACTGTCTGCAATGAGAGGCAATGGTAAACCACTTCTGTAGAAAAATCTTCCAAGAACAATCAGAGTCACGAGAGCGTGATCACCACGTCATAAGACATTACACATGATAATGATGACAATTTATTTTCGTATTTCTAGCTTGTTGTCTTTTGCACTCTGGTTGAACGCCCAAGTTTGTTTGGTCTTTCATTGATTCTGTCATGAATTTATTGACTATGCCTACAAGATAATAAATCTCAGGGTTGTATATGGTGACATATATGTATTTTGATAAAAAATTTACTTTGAACTTTGAACTAACATGAAGTTCAGGATTGAGAACATGCACTGCCGACTGCTCAACTGAGAAAGGCTGTATTGTCCCACGTACTGATGTACAGTGAAATACTTTATTCTGAATGCTGTCCATACTGAGGGACAGCTTGGTAACGTAGCGGTTACTGTAATGTTTTATACCACTGGCTGTTGCAACGTGAACAGTCACTGGAGAGTCCCTGAAGCTATTTAATACAGAAGTGTTTTATTCAACAAAATGATACACTCTTGGAGGAAGACCCAATAAGACATGACATCTTACATGATAAAGATCAAAGGTAACAGCAGGACAATTCTATAATGTATCTACAATGCTTCCTTTGAATTGAATTACATTTATTTTTTACGCCCACGCTCCAGACACCCAGAATGAATGATAACCAGCATTGTCTGGTTTGCAGTCCACAGTTGTCCACAGCTCTGAGAAAACCAGAAGACTAAGTTGAAGGAAGCATAGTCAAAGGTAGAATTAGAGTTCTTCAGGCCAGTTCAGGAACCTGATGGTGGTGCAGAAGAAGCTGTTGTTGAACTCTGAGCTGTGGGTCTTCGTAAGACTGTAACACATGGGAGCAGAATTAGGCCATTTGGCCCATCAAGTCTGCTCCACCATTCAATCATGGATGATCCTTTTCTCCCCTCCTCAACCCCACTCCCCAGCCTTCTCCCCGTAATCTTTGTTGCCATGTCCAATCAAGAACCTATCAATCATCTCTGCCTTAAATACACCCAACGACCTGGCCTCCACAGCTGAATGTGGTAACACATTCCACAAATTCACCACCCTCTGGCTGGAGAAATTTCTCCACATCTCTGTTTTAAATGGACGCCCCTCTAACCTGAGGCTGTGCCCTCTTGTCCTAGACTCCCCCACCATGGGAAACATCCTTTCCACATCTACTCTGTCTAGGCCTTTCAACATTCGAAGGTTTTCAATGAGATCCCCCCTCATCCTTCTGAATTCCAGTGAGTACAGACCCAGAGCCATCAAACTTTCCTCGTATGATAACCCTTTCATTACCAGAATCATCCTCGTGAACTTCCTCTGGCTGCTCTTTAAGCCAGCACATCTTTTCTTAGATGAGGAGCCCAAAACTGTTCACAATATTCAAGGTGAGGCCTCACCAGTGCCTTATAAAGCCTCAGAATCACATTCCTGCTCTTTATTTAAGAGCTCTTGAAATGAATGCTGACATTGCATTTGCCTTTCCCACCACTGACTCTACCTGCAAGTTAACTTTTAGGGTGTTCTGCACAAGGACTCCCAAGTCCCTCTGCATCTCAGATAGTTGGATTTTCTCCCCGTTTGGAAAATAGCCTGCACGTTTATTTCTACTACCAAAGCGCATGACCATGCATTTTTCAACATTGTATTTCATTTGCCACTTTCTTGCCCGTTCTCCTAATCTGTCTAAGTCCTTCTGCAGCCTTCTTGTTTCCTCAACACTCCCTGCCCCTCCACCAATCTTTATATCATCTGCAAACTTGGCAACAAAACCATCTATTCCATCATCGACCCCTACGGAACACCACTAGTCACTGGCAGCCAACCAGGAAAGGACCCTTTTATTCCCACTCGCTGCCTCCTACCAATCAGCCAATGCTCTAACCATGTCAGTAATTTCCTGTAATTCCATGGGTCTTAACTTGGTAAACAGCTTCATGTGTGGCACTTTGTCAAAGGCCTTCTTAAGGTCCAAATATACAACGTTCACTGTATCCCCTTTATCTATCCTACTTGCAATTTCCTCAAAGAATTCCAAAAAGTTCGTCAGGCAAGATTTTCCCCTAAGGAAACCATACTGATTTTATCCTATCTTGTCCTATGTCACTAAGTACTCCATAATCTCATCCTTAACATTTGACTCCAACATCTTCCCAACCATTGAGGCCAGGCTAACTGCTCTATAATTTCTATTTTGCCATTTGAGTATTTCTTTTGACCTGCACCTTCCTCATTTTTTCCAAAATCTCACACCATTGCTACTCTGCTGTCATCCCTGCCAGAATCTCCTTCCAATTTACTTTGGCCGACTCCTCTCTCATATCATTGTAACTTCCGTTACTCCACTGAGATACTGCTATGTCATACTTTACTTTCTCCCTATCAAATTTCAAGTTGACCTCAATCATATTGTGATCACTAAGGTTTCTTTTACCTTCAGCTCTGTAATCACTTCCGGTTCATCACATAACACCCCATCCAGTATAACTGATCCCCTAGTAGGCTCAGTGACAAACTGCTCCAAAAAGCCATCTTGCAGGCATTCAACAAACTCACTTTCTTGAGAACTATTTCCAACCTGACTTTCCCAATTGACCTGCATGTTGGAATCTCCCATGACGATGATAACATTGTCCATTTGACACGCCTTTTCTATTTCCCGTTGTAATCTGTGGTTCACGTGCAGTTACTATTGGGAGGCCTGTATATAACTGCCATCAGAGTTCTTATACCCTTGCAGTTTCTTAACTCAACCTACAAGGATTCAACGCCTTGTGATCCTATGTCACATCTTCCTATGAATTTGATGCCACACCACCCCCTCTGCCTACCTTCCTATCCCTCCAATATAATGTGCAATCTTGGACATTCAGCTCCCAACTACAACAATCCTTCAGCCATGATTCAGTGATGGCCACAACTTCATGCCTGGCAATCTGTAATAGTGCAACAAGACCATCCAGCTTATTTCTTGTACTCCATGCATTGAGATATTACACTTTGAGTACTGTATTTGCTCCCCTTTTTGATTCTGCATCCCTAATGCACTGATACTCACCCTGCTGGCTGCAATTATATCCCATCATCTGCCTGCCCTTCCTGACAGTCTGACCGTACGCTATCTTTGCTTTTTGGCCATCAATCCTCTCCTGAGTCCCCTCATTCTGGTTCCTGCTCCCTGCCAGATTAGTTTAAACCCTGCCCAACTGTTCTAACAAACTTGCCCACAAGAATATCGGTCCCCCTTGAGTTCAGGTGCAACCCGTCCCTTTTCTACAGGTCATTCCTCCCCCAGAAGAGATCCCAATGATCCAAGAACCTGAAGCCCTGCCCCTGCACCAGCTTCTCAGCCACACATTAATCTGCCAAATCATCCTGTTTCTACCCTCACTGGCGCGTGGCACAGGCAGCGATCCAGAAATTACTACCCTGGAAGTCCTGCTTCTCAGCTTTCTGCCTAGCTCTCTAAATTCTCTCTTCATGCAAATGACACATTTCAGCCAATCTTCAGAAATGTTTCAATGTATGTGTAACAACTAGAGGTGATCTTTGAAGGCAGAGATTGATGGGTTTCTGAGTAGTCAGGGCATCAAAGGTTATGGTGAGAAGGCAGGGGGATGGGACTAACGGGGAGATTGGATCAGCTCATGATAAACTGGCACAGGAGACTCGATGGGCTGAATGGCCGACCTGCTCCTTTATCATATGGTCTTAAAGATCATTTCATCGCAACAGTACATCGAGGCAGGGCAAAGGGAAAAGCAATCACAGAACGTGGAACAGAGTGTCTGAGAGGAAGTCCAGTGCAGGCAAACAGGGCCACGACAAGGCTGATTGTGAGGCCGAGAGTCCGTCTTGTACCACCTGTGGGACGGGTGTGTGACCAACAGACGCAGCTGGAGTGGGAAAGTCACTACTGTTACTGTTTCTACCTTCTGCCCAAGGTTCCCCACACTGCTGGGATATCATTCCCATTTTGCTTAATGGTGAGGCTCTGGGACATTTCAGATACCACGAGTCCGCGGTCACAAGGGAGGGGTGGGGGTGGGAACACATCTCATTCCCCAAGTCAAAGCTTCAGGGTCATGGTAATGAAGAGCAGATTTACATGCCAAACCTAACTGAATTCCCTATTCAATCTGAACCTTCTGGATTGAAGAGATTTGTGAACATCCCTGGGAGGAGGCTGCTAACAAGTACGTTCTCCTGATGAACTCCGGGTGCTCCAGTTTCCTCCCACAGTTCATCCAGGTCAATAGGTTAATTGGTCGGCCACACACCCAACGATTCAGGAACAGCTTCTTCCCCTCTGCCATCAGGGAGGAGGTACAGGAGCCTGAAGACACACACTCAACGATTCAGGAACAGCTTCTTCCCCTCTGCCATCAGGGAGGAGGTACAGGGGCCTGAAGACCCACACTCAGCGATTCAGGAACAGCTTCTTCCCCTCTGCCATCAGGGAGGAGGTACAGGAGCCTGAAGACCCACACTCAGCGATTCAGGAACAGCTTCTTCCCCTCTGCCATCTGATTTCGGAATGGACAGTGAACCCATGAACTCTACCCCACTACTTTTACCATGCATGTACTTACAGTAATTCACCGGTTTTTATTGCAATGTACAGCTGCCACGAAAAACAGAAATTACATGACATATGCTGGTGATATTAAAACTGAATCTGGAAAAAAGCCAAGATGGTGGCGCGATGCAGTTTGCAGCGGCCACTCCGGAGTTGATATCTGTTATTTGTTAAGCGGGGTGCCGTGCACAATCCTAATCTGATGAAGAACAGATGTGGGAGCACGGAGGAACATCTGGAAATCTCCAGGAAGGCCTTCTTCGTTGCTGCTGCTGTTGTGAGGTCCGAGTCTCTGCTGAGAAGAACAGGACCCCAGTCCTCGGGGTCACGTTGCCGATGGCCATTGGCAGGGGCACTGTAGTGTGCTTGGCAGAGGATGGTGCTCAGAGAGGCTGTGCCAGAGGGGATGGTCGGAGGCTCGGAGGTTCGACAGACTCGGAGTCCACTGTGGTCAGGGCGATTTCACTGTGTGCTGCGACTACGAGGCTGAGTCGGGCAGCGCCCTGGAAGTCCATAGCGGGGGTATTCCCTTCAGCCACCGGCGTGGGATGGCGAGTCTGTCGGGACCCTGGGGACTTGTGGAAACTGTGTGGTGGTTTCTTTCGAACTTATAGTCCTTTAACATCTTTGGATTATTTTTACTGTGCCCATGGTCTGTTTTTTTAAATCAATTATGCTATTGTTTGCACCGTTGTAACTAAGTGTTGTAAATATGTGGTTTTGTGCAGGTCTTGTAGCTTTAGTTTTTAGTCTTGTTTTGTCTGGTGGGATTGGAGCTCCTTTCCGGGGATCACGCTAAGATGGTAGTGCGATATTAATACGCAGCAGCCTCTCCGGACTCTGGATTGGGGATTGCCAAACGTTATGTGGATTTTCTGGTGTAGTCTGTTTTGTCATGTGCTCTTGTGATATCATTCTGGAGGAACGTTGTCTCATTTTTTTTTTAACTGCATTGCATTTGTGGTTTCTAAATGACAATGAACTGAATCTGAATCTGATGTAGTTTTCCTCCGGGTGCTCTGGTCTCCTCTCACATTCCAAATAATGTGTGGATCAGGGTTAGTAAGCTGTGGGCATGCTATGCTGGCACCATAAGTGTCGACACTCGTGGGCTGCCCCCAGCACATCCTCGGACGGTGTTGGTCGCTGACCCAAAATGACAGTTCACTGTGTGCTTCAATATAAATGTCACAAATAAAGTTAATAAAAAAGATGGCACCTACAACAGTCAGGCATCAGTCTAAGACCGAGTCTGATCTCGTCTCAGGGTGCCTTTCCAGTTTATAAATTAACTCATTTTGCACTACTTAATTAAACGTATTTATACTGAACTTCTCGGTGTAATACACAGATTGCATAGCCTTGCTGTGCTGCAGCAGAACAGCAGGTTTCACAAGGTATGCCGGTGAAATTAAACTTGATTCCGATTCTGGAGGGCATGTGACTGAGCTGTATCTCTAAATAATTAAGAAAAGTCAGTGTCCTGGGCACGGGAAGTCACGATGCTGGAAGACTGAAACCGTTGGACACCAGGGCAGACTGTGGGAGCTGAGTTACTGGAGGGTTTCGTAAATCCCAGTCCTGGGACCGATGGATTAGACCTGGTGACTGAGCTGTTTAAACACCAGATGCTTCATGTTCCTTCCCAGGACGTTAACAGACGCAAGCACTGACTAATTTAAAGTCTCAGATTTTTATGTTATGAAATATTCCACTTTTTATTTTGTAACTAGATGCTGGAATACTGTGTTCAGTTCTAGACACCTCAATATAGGAAGGATGTGGAAGCTCTAGAGAGGGTGCAGAGGAGATTCAACAGGATGCTGTCAGGATTAGAGAGGGAGCAGAGGAGATTTACCAGGATGCTGTCCAGATTAGAGAGGGTGCAGAGGAGATTTACCAGGATGCTGGCTGGATTAGAGAGGGTGCAGAGGAGATTTACCAGGATGCTGCCTGGATTAGAGAGGGTGCAGAGGAGATTTACAAGAATGCTGCCTAGATTAGAGAGGGTACAGAGGAGATTTACCAGGATGCTGTCCAGATTAGAGAGGGTGCAGAGATTTACAAGGATGCTGTCTGGATTAGAGAGGGTGCAGAGGTGATTAACCAGGATGCTGCCTGGATTAGAGAGGGAGCAGAGGAGACTAACCAGGATGCTGTCCGGATTAGAGAGGGTGCAGAGGAGATTTACCAGGGAGCTGCCTGGATTAGAGAGGGTGCAGAGGAGATTTACCAGGGAGCTGCCTGGATTAGAGAGGGTGCAGAGGAGATTTACAAGGATGCTGTCCGGATTAGAGAGGGTGCAGAGGAGATTTACCAGGATGCTGTCCGGATTAGAGAGGGTGCAGAGGAGATTTGCCAGGATGCTGTCCGGATTAGAGAGGGTGCAGAGGAGATACACCAGGATGCTGTCCGGATTAGCGAGGTTGCAGAGGAGACTTAACAGGATGCTGTCTGGATTAGAGAGGATGCAGAGGAGATTCAACAGGATGCTGCCTGGATTATAGAGGGTGCAGAGGAGATTTACCAGGGAGCTGCCTGGATTAGAGAGGGTGCAGAGGAGATTTACAAGGATGCTGTCCGGATTAGAGAGGGTGCAGAGGAGATTTACCAGGATGCTGTCCGGATTAGAGAGGGTGCAGAGGAGATTCACCAGGATGCTGTCCTGATTAGAGAGGGTGCAGAGGAGGTTTAGCAGGATGCTGTCTGGATTAGAGAGGGAGCAGACAAGATTTATCAGGATGTTGTCCAGATTAGAGAGGGAGCATAGGAGATTTACCAGGAGGCAGTCTGGATTAGAGAGTGTGCAGAGGAGATTTACGAGGATGCTGTCCGGATTAGAGAGGGTGCAGAGGAGATTTACCAGGATGCTGCCTGGATTAGAAAGGATGCAGAGGAGATACACCAGGATGCTGTCCGGATTAGCGAGGTTGCAGTGGAGATTTACCTAAATGCTGTCTGGATTAGATAGGCTGCAGAGGATATTCACCAGCATGCTGCCTGGATTAGAGAGGGTGCGGATGATATTTACCAGGAAGCTGACTGGATTAGAAAGGCTGCAGAGGAGATTTACCAGGATGCTGTCTGGACTAGAAAGGCTGCAGAGGAGATTCACCAGGATGCTGTATGGATTACAGAGGATTCAGAGGGGATTTACCAGGATGCTGTCCGGATTAGAGAGGGTGCAGAGGAGATTTACCAGGATGCTGTCCGGATTAGAGAGGGTGCAGAGGAGATTCACCAGGATGCTGCCCGGATTAGAAAGGGTGCAGAGGAGATTTGCCAGGATGCTGTCCGGATTAGAGAGGGTGCAGAGGAGATACACCAGGATGCTGTCCGGATTAGCGAGGTTGCAGAGGAGACTTAACAGGATGCTGTCTGGATTAGAGAGGATGCAGAGGAGATTCAACAGGATGCTGCCTGGATTATAGAGGGTGCAGAGGAGATTTACCAGGGAGCTGCCTGGATTAGAGAGGGTGCAGAGGAGATTTACAAGGATGCTGTCCAGATTAGAGAGGGTGCAGAGGAGATTTACCAGGATGCTGTCCGGATTAGAGAGGGTGCAGAGGAGATTCACCAGGATGCTGTCCTGATTAGAGAGGGTGCAGAGGAGGTTTAGCAGGATGCTGTCTGGATTAGAGAGGGAGCAGACAAGATTTATCAGGATGTTGTCCAGATTAGAGAGGGAGCATAGGAGATTTACCAGGAGGCAGTCTGGATTAGAGAGTGTGCAGAGGAGATTTACGAGGATGCTGTCCGGATTAGAGAGGGTGCAGAGGAGATTTACCAGGATGCTGCCTGGATTAGAAAGGATGCAGAGGAGATACACCAGGATGCTGTCCGGATTAGCGAGGTTGCAGAGGAGACTTAACAGGATGCTGTCTGGATTAGAGAGGGTGCAGAGGAGATTTACCAGGATGCTGTCTGGATTGGAGAGGGTGCAGAGGAGATTTACCAGGATGCTGTCTGGATGATAGAGGGTGCAGAGGAGATTTCCCAGGATGCTGCCTGGATTAGAGAGGGTGCAGAAGAGATTTACCAGGATGCAGCCTGGATTAGAGAGGGTGCAGAGGAGATTTACCAGGATGCTGTCTGGATGATAGAGGGTGCAGAGGAGATTTCCCAGGATGCTGCCTGGATTAGAGAGGATGCAGAGGAGGTTTACTTGGATGCTCTCTGGATTATAGAGGGTGCAGAGGAGATTTGCCAGGATGCTGCCTGGATTAGAGAGGGTGCAGATGAGATTTACCAGGATGCTGTCTGGATTAGAGAGGTTGCAGAGGAGATTTACCAGGATGCTGCCTGGATTAGAGAGGGTGCAGAGGAGATTTACCAGGATGCTGCCTGGATTAGAGAGGGTGCAGAGGAGGTTTACTATGATGCTGCCTGGAATAGAGAGGGTGCCGAGGAGATTTACTTGGATGCTCTCTGGATTATAGAGGGTCAGAGGAGATTTACCAGTGTGCTGTCTGGATTAGAGAGGGTGCAGAGGAGATTTAGCAGGATATTGTCTGGATTAGAGAGGATGCAGAGGAGATTTACCTGGATGTTATCTGGATTAGAGAGGGTCAGAGGAGATTTACCAGGATGCTGCCTGGATTAGAGAGGGTGCGGAGGAGATTTACCAGGATGCTCTCCGGATTAGAGAGGGTGCAGATGATATTTAACAGGATGCTGCCTGGATTAGAGAGGGTGCAGATGAGATTTACCAGGATGCTGTCTGGATTAGAGAGGTTGCAGAGGAGATTTACCAGGTTGCTCTACGGATTAGAGAGGATGCAGAGGAGATTTACCTGGATGTTATCTGGATTAGAGAGGGTCAGAGGAGATTTACCAGGATGCTGCCTGGATTAGAGAGGGTGCGGAGGAGATTTACCAGGATGCTCTCCGGATTAGAGAGGGTGCAGAGGATATTTAACAGGATGCTGCCTGGATTAGAGTAGGTGCAGAGGAGATTTACCAGGATGCTGTCTGGATGACAGAGGGTGCAGAGGAGATTTACCAGGATGCTGCCTGGATTAGAGAGGGTGTAGAGGAGATTTAGTATGTTGATGCCTGGATTAGAGAGGGTGCCGAGGAGATTTAGTATGTTGATGCCTGGATTAGAGAGGGTGCCGAGGAGATTTACTTGGATGCTGTCTGGATTAGAGAGGGTCAGAGGAGATTTACCAGGATGTTGTCTGGATTAGAGAGGGTCAGAGGAGATTTACCAGGATGCTGTCCGGTTTAGAGAGGGTGCAGAGGAGATTTACCAGGATGCTCTCCGGATTAGAGAGGGTGCAGAGGAGATTTACCAGGTTGCTCTCCGGATTTGAGAGCGTGCAGGGGAGATTTACCAGTATGCTGCCTGGATTAGAGAGGGTGCAGAGGATATTTAACAGGATGCTGCCTGGATTAGAGAGGGTGCAGAGGAGATTTACCAGGATGTTGTCTGTATTAGAGAGGGTGCAGAGGAGATTTACCAGGATGCTGCCTGTATTAGAGAGGGTGCAGAGGATATTTACCAGGATGCTGCCTGGATTAGAGAGGGTGCAGAGGAGATTTACCAGGATGCTGCCTGGATTTGAGAGGGTGCAGAGGATATTTAACAGGATGCTGCGTGGATTAGAGAGGGTGCAGGGGAGATTTACCAGTATGCTGCCTGGATTAGAGAGGGTGCAGAGGATATTTAACAGGATGCTGCGTGGATTAGAGAGGGTGCAGAGGAGATTCACCAGGATGCTGCGTGGATTAGAGAGGGTGCAGAGGAGATTCACCAGGATGCTGCGTGGATTAGAGAGGGTGCAGAGGAGATTCACCAGGATGCTGTCTGGATTAGAGAGGGTGCAGAGTAGATTTACCAGGATGCTGCCTGGATTAGAGAGGGTGCAGAGGAGATTTACCAGGATGCTGCCTGGATTAGAGAGGGTGCAGTGGAGATTTACCAGGATGCTGTCTGGATTAGAGAGGGTGCAGAGGATATTTAACAGGATGCTGCCTGGATTAGAGAGGGTGCAGAGGAGATTTACCAGGATGCTGCCTGGATTAGAGAGGGTGCAGAGGAGATTTACCAGGATGCTGCCTGGATTAGAGAGGGTGTCTTATGAGGAGAGGTTAGCTTGGGCTTTTCTTTTGGAGCAGGGGTCCTGGGAGCCTTTGCTTCATGGCATTGGTTCAAAGCAGGTTGTGTACCCCTGCACTAGAGCAAAGGGGGATGAGAGGTAGCTCGACCAGAGGTATACGTGAGGATAAGAAGCAGAGATGGAGTGGACAGCCGGAGACTTTTTCCAAGGGCCAGAATGGCGCTTATGACGGGACATAATATAAAGTGATTGTGTGTAAGCGAGGCAGGGATGGCAGAAGCAGGTTATTTATGCAGAGTTTGGTGTGTGTGTGAAAGGGGTATTGGTAAAGGAAGATACATTTGTGGCATTTGAGAAACTCTTTGATAAGCACATGGACGATAGAAAACCTGGAGGGCTATGTGGGAGGGAAGGGTTTGATGGCTCTTCCAATAGGTTAGAAGTTCAGCACATCTTTGTGGGCTGACGGGCCTGTATGGTGCCCTGGTGTTCTATGTTCGATGCCTGGGTATCTGGGCCCCCTGAAGGGGTGCTCTGCCAGTCAGTCATCAAGTGAACAAAAATGGTTTCTCACCTCCTGCTGCGTTGCAATTTCCCCCATATTTGCAGAGCTGGGTGCACTGCCCCCAAGTGACGCAGAAGTCTTGCTGGATGTCACTAAATGTCTTCAGAAATGTTTTATGGTTGGCAAAAACTCTGTGTTCCCATGACTCTACACCTCTTCTCTCAGGTAGATTTTGATATTGTGTTGGTAATATTGAAAGAAGTGATGGGAATATGTTGGTTTTCATCATGAAGATTGTTGCTCAAAGAGATGATCTGGTTAATATCTTCTTACTTTTTGTGGGAGCTTTCTGAGCTCCACTACTTACCTGTAACATCTCTTTCACTTTGGGCAGCATTCAAGGTCTTCCATCCCTGCCTGTCCTTGGTCATCTTCTCTATTGTGCCCAGGTGTGTTTCAGGGTCCTCATTTCTGCCTCTACGGAACAGTGCCAATTTGTCTTTTGTCTCCTCCGCCCAGCCAAGTGCTGCCTTGATGATGGAGTTGACCACTTTTCTCATCAGCTGCCCAACCCACCTCCAACGTTTCCTCGCGACGATGGTGGCCACGTCCTCTCGGTGACACCGAAGGAGTCGGGTGCGGTTGGAGACCTTTCTTGACCAGAGAATACGGAGGATCTTCCGGAGGCCCATGGTGTGGAATGACGACCGCTTGGCAAGGCCACGCTGCTTCGTGCACTGGTACTGTGAGCGTGGACAGACAGCAGCTCTTGGCACTGCTCCACCTTGGTGTGGACACGGGTTGATCTGAAGATGTTTCTCACTTCCCTGAGTCTGCACTGGACGTTGTTCTTGGTCTTGCCATGCTGCCCGGGTAGGTGAATCTGCCATATACCTCGATGGGGGAAGGAGGCTCTACATTGGGGGCCATGTTCTCCATCGTTCTCTGGGTGACTTTAGGTCCAACCTGTCCACCCAAACAAGTCAGTCAACAGAGGTACAGTATGTGCTCCATGTAACATATAGACTTTGTTGGGGGGTGGGGGGCACCACGTAGCATAGCAATTAGTGTAACGCTATTACAGCACCGATAATCGATTCCTGCCCGCGTCTGTAAGCAGCTGTTACGTTCGCCACGTGATGGTGAAGGTTTCCTCCAGGAGCTCCGGTTTCCAAAGACGTCCCGGGTAGGGTTAGTAAGTTGGGGGCACTGGAAGCATGCCAGCTCTTGCGGGCTGCCCCAGCACACCCTCGGACTGTTGGCCAAGCAGTGCCCTTCACTGCGTAGTTTGATGTTTTGACATACGACTGATCTCTAATTGTGAAGAGTACGGCGCAAACGGTCCTTCCGGGCAAGGCAACACTTCACCCTTGAGTCTGTTGGGGTCAGCTTACTACATCTGATGCTCCCGTTGTGGACTCCTAGACCCGATGTAGATTGGGAGAACACTTCGTCAAGCACTTCCCGCAAAATGCCGGATCTCCTGGTGGCCACCCATTCCCATTCCCATTCCGACATGTCAGTCCAAGGCCTCCTCCTCTGCCACAATGAGGCCTTGGGGCAACTTGGGGGAGCAACACCTTATTTGGGTAGGTTTCAACCTGACGGCATGAACGTTGATTTCCTGAATTTCCGGTAATTGCCCCCTGCTCCTTTACCATCCCCCATTCCAGTTTCTTTGACTTCATCTCCTCACCTGCTTATCGCCCCGCCCCCCCCCCCCCCCCGGTGCTCCTCCTCTTCTCTTTCTTCCATCCTCTCCTATCAGATTCCCCCTCCTCCAGTCCTGTATTCCTCCACCAAATCAACCTCCCAGCTCTTTACTTCACCCATTCCCCTCTCGGTTTCACCCAGCACCAGCCTCCCTTTCCGGTCCTGCTCAGTACAGCGGACAGCATAATCATCGACCTAACCGTCCCACACACTCTGTCTTCTCCTCCCTCCCATCAGGCAGAAGATACCAAAGCCCGAAAGCACGTGCCACCAGGCTCAAGGACAGCTTCTAGCCCGTTGTTATTGGACTCTGGAACAAACCGCTTGTACAACAAGGTGGCCTCACAATCCACCTCATTTACCCGCACTGCACTTTCTCAGTGCCTTTCACACTTTACTCTGCAGGGTTGTTGTTCTACCTCGATGCACCGTGCAGAGACATGATCCCTATGAACAGTATGTAAGGCCAGACCTTCACTGAATCTCACACACGTGACAAAAATAGTAAACCGATTCCGTTACCAATACCAGCTCCAGGCAACATCGTGGTTAATCTCTTCTGTCCCCCTCCAAACACTACATACCCTTCTTCCCCCCCCCCGACCATGAGACTACCACCCAGGTCTCAGCACAAATGAAGCATTTACTTTTCAACTTGTGTTGTAAATGCACCTCATGCTAAATGTCAGTCTTCTGCAATATATTTTATTTGTGCTAATATTATTTCATGTGTTGTGTCTGTGAGTTATCTGCCCTGTGCTACACACTTTGTTTCGTTCGGTGGTATACATGACAATGAACTTGAACTAATTTATTTAGGGATACAGGGCAGTAACCCGCCCAACGAGCCCCCACTGTCCAATTACACCCATCTGACCGATTAGCCTACTAACCCGCACACCTTTTCAATTTCCACCGGTGTCTTGAAGGAGTTTGTTCGTTCTCCGTTACCACATGGGCTTTATCCCTGCTCCCCAGTCCCCTCCCACAGTCCAAAGATGTCCACAGTTACCGTACTGTTTCTTTAAGTAAATAAAAGAAATAAATCTGGCCGCACTGAATACAGCATAGGCTGAGGGGCCGAGTGGCCTTCTTGTGCAGCTACATTCTGAAGGTCTTTGTTAATCCAACTGGAGACTCTGCAGATGCTGGAAACTTTTGAGTAACAAAGATCAAAGTGAATTTATTATCAAAATACATGTATGTCACCATCTCCCACTCTGATTCATTTTCAAGCAGGCATTCTCAATTAATCCATAACTACAGTAGAATCGATAAAAGACCGCACCAACCGGTGTACAGAAGACAACCACATGAAATGCTCAGCAGGCCAGTCAGCACCTACAGAGATTAAACGGTTGATGTTTTGGGCAGAGCCTTCTTCAGCACTGGAAAGAAAGAGGGAAGAAGCCAGAACAAGGAGGTGGTGGGGAAGGGGAAGGTGAACTTGAACAGGCCGGCAGGAGCTAGGTGGGTGAGTGAGGGATTGGGGGATGTGAGAACCTGGCAGGTGATAGGTGAGGGGGAAGGTGGGTGAGTGAGGGATTGGGGGATGTGAGAACCTGGCAGGTGATAGGTGAGGGGGAAGGTAGGTGAGTGAGGGATTGGAGGATGTGAGAACCTGGCAGGTGATAGGTGAGGGGGAAGGTAGGTGAGTGAGGGATTGGAGGATGTGAGAACCTGGCAGGTGATAGGTGAGGGGGAAGGTAGGTGAGTGAGGGATTGGGGGATGTGAGAACCTGGCAGGTGATAGGTGAGGGGGAAGGTAGGTGAGTGAGGGATTGGAGGATGTGAGAACCTGGCAGGTGATAGGTGAGGGGGAAGGTAGGTGAGTGAGGGATTGGAGGATGTGAGAACCTGGCAGGTGATAGGTGAGGGGGAAGGTAGGTGAGTGAGGGATTGGAGGATGTGAGAACCTGGCAGGTGATAGGTGAGGGGGAAGGTGGGTGGGTGAGGGATTGGAGGATGTGAGAACCTGGCAGGTGATAGGTGAGGGGGAAGGTGGGTGAGTGAGGGATTGGGGGAATGTGAGAACCTGGCAGGTGATAGGTGAGGGGGAAGGTGGGTGGGTGAGGGATTGGAGGATGTGAGAACCTGGCAGGTGATAGGTGAGGGGGAAGGTGGGTGGGTGAGGGATTGGAGGATGTGAGAACCTGGCAGGTGATAGGTGAGGGGGAAGGTAGGTGAGTGAGGGATTGGAGGATGTGAGAACCTGGCAGGTGATAGGTGAGGGGGAAGGTAGGTGAGTGAGGGATTGGAGGATGTGAGAACCTGGCAGGTGATAGGTGAGGGGGAAGGTAGGTGAGTGAAGGATTGGAGGATGTGAGAACCTGGCAGGTGATAGGTGAGGGGGAAGGTAGGTGAGTGAGGGATTGGAGGATGTGAGAACCTGGCAGGTGATAGGTGAGGGGGAAGGTAGGTGAGTGAGGGATTGGAGGATGTGAGAACCTGGCAGGTGATAGGTGAGGGGGAAGGTAGGTGAGTGAGGGATTGGAGGATGTGAGAACCTGGCAGGTGATAGGTGAGGGGGAAGGTGGGTGGGTGAGGGATTGGAGGATGTGAGAACCTGGCAGGTGATAGGTGAGGGGGAAGGTAGGTGAGTGAGGGATTGGAGGATGTGAGAACCTGGCAGGTGATAGGTGAGGGGGAAGGTAGGTGAGTGAGGGATTGGAGGATGTGAGAACCTGGCAGGTGATAGGTGAGGGGGAAGGTAGGTGAGTGAGGGATTGGAGGATGTGAGAACCTGGCAGGTGATAGGTGAGGGGGAAGGTGGATGGGTGAGGGATTGGAGGATGTGAGAACCTGGCAGGTGATAGGTGAGGGGGAAGGTGGGTGGGTGAGGGATTGGAGGATGTGAGAACCTGGCAGGTGATAGGTGAGGGGGAAGGTAGGTGAGTGAGGGATTGGAGGATGTGAGAACCTGGCAGGTGATAGGTGAGGGGGAAGGTAGGTGAGTGAGGGATTGGAGGATGTGAGAACCTGGCAGGTGATAGGTGAGGGGGAAGGTAGGTGAGTGAAGGATTGGAGGATGTGAGAACCTGGCAGGTGATAGGTGAGTGAGGGATTGGAGGATGTGAGAACCTGGCAGGTGATAGGTGAGTGAGGGATTGGAGGATGTGAGAACCTGGCAGGTGATAGGTGAGTGAGGGATTGGAGGATGTGAGAACCTGGCAGGTGATAGGTGAGGGGGAAGGTAGGTGAGTGAGGGATTGGAGGATGTGAGAACCTGGCAGGTGATAGGTGAGGGGGAAGGTAGGTGAGTGAGGGATTGGAGGATGTGAGAACCTGGCAGGTGATAGGTGAGGGGGAAGGTAGGTGAGTGAGGGATTGGGGGATGTGAGAACCTGGCAGGTGATAGGTGAGGGGGAAGGTAGGTGAGTGAGGGATTGGAGGATGTGAGAACCTGGCAGGTGATAGGTGAGGGGGAAGGTGGGTGGGTGAGGGATTGGAGGATGTGAGAACCTGGCAGGTGATAGGTGAGGGGGAAGGTGGGTGAGTGAGGGATTGGGGGAATGTGAGAACCTGGCAGGTGATAGGTGAGGGGGAAGGTGGGTGGGTGAGGGATTGGAGGATGTGAGAACCTGGCAGGTGATAGGTGAGGGGGAAGGTGGGTGGGTGAGGGATTGGAGGATGTGAGAACCTGGCAGGTGATAGGTGAGGGGGAAGGTAGGTGAGTGAGGGATTGGAGGATGTGAGAACCTGGCAGGTGATAGGTGAGGGGGAAGGTAGGTGAGTGAGGGATTGGAGGATGTGAGAACCTGGCAGGTGATAGGTGAGGGGGAAGGTAGGTGAGTGAAGGATTGGAGGATGTGAGAACCTGGCAGGTGATAGGTGAGTGAGGGATTGGAGGATGTGAGAACCTGGCAGGTGATAGGTGAGTGAGGGATTGGAGGATGTGAGAACCTGGCAGGTGATAGGTGAGGGGGAAGGTAGGTGAGTGAGGGATTGGAGGATGTGAGAACCTGGCAGGTGATAGGTGAGGGGGAAGGTAGGTGAGTGAGGGATTGGAGGATGTGAGAACCTGGCAGGTGATAGGTGAGGGGGAAGGTAGGTGAGTGAGGGATTGGAGGATGTGAGAACCTGGCAGGTGATAGGTGAGGGGGAAGGTAGGTGAGTGAGGGATTGGAGGATGTGAGAACCTGGCAGGTGATAGGTGAGGGGGAAGGTAGGTGAGTGAGGGATTGGAGGATGTGAGAACCTGGCAGGTGATAGGTGAGTGAGGGATTGGAGGATGTGAGAACCTGGCAGGTGATAGGTGAGTGAGGGATTGGAGGATGTGAGAACCTGGCAGGTGATAGGTGAGGGGGAAGGTAGGTGAGTGAGGGATTGGAGGATGTGAGAACCTGGCAGGTGATAGGTGAGTGAGGGATTGGAGGATGTGAGAACCTGGCAGGTGATAGGTGAGTGAGGGATTGGAGGATGTGAGAACCTGGCAGGTGATAGGTGAGGGGGAAGGTAGGTGAGTGAGGGATTGGAGGATGTGAGAACCTGGCAGGTGAGGGGGAAGGTAGGTGAGTGAGGGATTGGAGGATGTGAGAACCTGGCAGGTGATAGGTGAGTGAGGGATTGGAGGATGTGAGAACCTGGCAGGTGATAGGTGAGTGAGGGATTGGAGGATGTGAGAACCTGGCAGGTGATAGGTGGAAGAGGTAAAGTACTGAAGAAGGACTCAGGAGAGGTGGGTGGCCTATGGGAGAAAGGGCAGGAGGAGGGGGCACCGGGGAGAAGCGAGGGAGTGAGAGGGGAACCAGAATGGGGAATGGAAAAAGAGAGAACGGGGAGGAGCGAGACTACCGGAAGTTAAAGAAATCGATGAGCATGCCATCGGTTGAGACGTTTCTGTACTGAATCTCTTGCCAATTTCCCCCCAGTTAAATCCAAATCTATCCGTATAGACAATCGATCAACACTTATATATATATATATCACAATGCATTTTTACAAGCGTGATTTTGTATTTTTTGCAGCTTCAGAATTATATAGCTCTCTCTCTCCCTCTCATACAAATCTGTGGTTGCGTGTGTGCGCGGAAAAGATTAAAAACTGCCAACCGTGTTCTCACCGTCCACTGCACGGCTTTAAATTGCGAATGCGGCGCTGGGAAGACATACCAACCCCAGCCCACATGACACTGGGCGCAGATGCCAGGGCTGAAACTTTAAGAATGCTTTTACTCAACCTGATATTGACAAAACCAAGATTTTGCTCAGGAACGCAGAGTGCTAAACTGAAATAAAGCAAGAAGAGCTCACGAACATCTTTATTTGCATTCTGCTTTTCAACTGCACGCACAATGTCAATTAACCAGTTTCGCAAAGAGCCCGCCCTCTACCGCCTTACATTGGCGCAAGGTAGTGCCAATTAGAATGCGTCGCCAGCCTTCCCGGCGTTTATTGGGTAATGTTGCGTGTCATTCACATGGAGGCCCATCCCATTTGGTGCCCTGTCCGGGGTGCGGAGCGGTTGAAGAGCGGCGCGACACGTTGTTCCCTGGGAGTTGTAGTCCCTGCGGCCTCACAGCGGTCGCGCGTCCTGGTTTCAGAACTACAGCTCCCAGGAAGCACTGCGCCGCCGGGCTCCTATGTAACAGCTGAGAGCCCCGGGGCGCTGTGACAAGCCGCAACCAGAACGGAACCCTTGTTTATTTCAACGCGGAAGTAGTGACCTTTTAAATCTTTTTTGCTGGGTGCCGGGGGTCAGGTCTTCTTGGAAATAATGCAATGCAAAAGAATAAGAGGGAGGACAATAAAATAAGACGCCTTATGCCGAGGGAAAGGTTGCGCGGCTTCTCGGGGCTGGAGATCCGGCGAACAGCACAAGCCTTTCATTAAACCAGCCCCAGGACTCAATGGCCAGCCCGGTGCATGGATGCACAAGTCGGGATTTTCTGCAATGGAGCCAGCAGCGATGAATTGCACCGGGTCCCCAGCTGCAGAGGCGCCCTCGTGCAATGGGGACCCACAGAGGCAAGCGCCGCAGCCGGCTGCCCCCGGCTTCTGGACGGCGGTGTTCGACTACGAGTCGACGGCGGATGAGGAGCTGACCCTGCGCCGGGGGGACCTGGTCGAGCTGCTGTCCCAGGACTCCACCGTGTCCGGCGACGAGGGCTGGTGGACGGGCAAGATCAAGGGCAAGGTGGGCATCTTCCCCAGCAACTACGTGAGCAACCGGGCGCAGCTGAGCCGGGACCTGCCCTCCCCGCCGGTCATCGACTTCGACGAGTTGCTCCTGGAGGAGATCATCGGCGTCGGGGGCTTCGGCAAGGTGTACAAGGGGCTGTGGAGGAACGACGAGGTGGCGGTGAAGGCGGCCAGGCAGGACCCGGACGAGGACATCAGCGTGACGGCGGACAATGTCCGTAAGGAGGCTCGGCTGTTCGGCATGCTCAGGCACCCCAACGTCATCCTGCTGAAGGGAGTGTGTCTGAAGGAGCCCAACCTGTGCCTGGTGATGGAATATGCCCGCGGGGGAGCCTTAAACCGGGCTCTGGCCGGCAGGAAGGTGCCCCCTCACGTCCTGGTCAACTGGGCGGTGCAGATCGCAAGAGGCATGAACTACCTCCACAATGAAGCCTTGGTCCCGGTCATACACCGGGACCTGAAATCCAGCAACAGTAAGTACGGGCACGGGCCACGGACGCGAGTGCTGATCGTTATGTTCCAGTCTTCGTGGTTCCGCAACTCTCGGCGCCGCTGTTTGAGACACGCGTGCGCTGTAACGGAACAGGCCACTCGGCCAACTCGTCCATGTTGACCTCTTTGCCCGGTCAGCTGCTTCTGTCTGCCCACGCTTGGCCCGCAGCCCCCGAAACCATTGCTATGCAGGCATGATCCTCCACCGGTTCCACTTAATATCAGAGACTGTGTACAGTATACAGCCTGAAATTCGTACTCCTCACAGACAATTTAATATCAGAGACTGTGTACAGTATACAGCCTGAAATTCGTACTCCTCACAGACAATTTAATATCAGAGACTGTATACAGTATACAGCCTGAAATTCATACCCCTCACAGACAATTTAATATCAGAGACTGTATACAGTATACAGCCTGAAATTCGTACTCCTCACAGACAATTTAATATCAGAGACTGCGTAGAGTATACAGGCTGAAATTCGTATCTTCATAGACAATTTAATATCAGAGACTGTGTACAGTATACAGGCTGAAATTCGTATCTTCATAGACAATTTAATATCAGAGACTGTGTACAGTATACAGCCTGAAATTCGTACTCCTCACAACAATTTAATATCAGAGACTGTATACAGTACACAGCCTGAAATTCGTACTCCTCACAGACAGTTTAATATCAGAGACTGTATACAGTACACAGCCTGAAATTCGTACTCCTCACAGACAATTTAATATCAGAGACTGTGTACAGTATACAGCCTGAAATTCATACTCCTCACAGACAATTTAATATCAGAGACTGTGTACAGTATACAGCCTGAAATTCATACTCCTCACAGACAATTTAATATCAGAGACTGTATACAGTATACAGCCTGAAATTCGTACTCCTCACAGACAATTTAATATCAGAGACTGTGTACAGCCTGAAATTCGTACTCCTCACAGACAATTTAATATCAGAGACTGTATACAGCCTGAAATTCGTACTCCTCACAGACAATTTAATATCAGAGACTGTATACAGCCTGAAATTCGTACCCCTCACAGACAATTTAATATCAGAGACTGTATACAGTATACAGCCTGAAATCCGTACTCCTCACAGACAATTTAATATCAGAGACTTTATACAGTATACAGCCTGAAATTCGTACTCCTCACAGACAATTTAATATCAGAGACTGTATACAGCCTGAAATTCGTACCCCTCACAGACAATTTAATATCAGAGACTGTATACAGTATACAGCCTGAAATCCGTACTCCTCACAGACAATTTAATATCAGAGACTTTATACAGTATACAGCCTGAAATTCGTACTCCTCACAGACAATTTAATATCAGAGACTGTATACAGTGTACAGCCTGAAATTCATACCCCTCACAGACAATTTAATATCAGAGACTGTATACAGTGTACAGCCTGAAATTCATACCCCTCACAGACAATTTAATATTAGAGACTGTATACAGTATACAGCCTGAAATTCATACCCCTCACAGACAATTTAATATCAGAGACTGTATACAGTGTACAGCCTGAAATTCATACTCCTCACAGACAATTTAATATCAGAGACTGTATACAGTATACAGCCTGAAAATCATACTCTTCACAGACATCCATGAAACAGAGAGGGGGGAAAGACCCCAAAGAATGAATGACAGAAAAATATTGGAACCCCAGGGCCTCCCTCCTCCTCCCACGCACAAACAGCAGCAAAAGCATCAACCCTCCCCCCACTTGTTCCACCAATAAAAGTACCAGCTCCCCAGCACCCACCATGAAATAGCAAAGCCCTCTGAGACCATCAAAAACTGAACGCTTTGACATTGCAAATAAGTTCCCCCCTCCCCACCCCAGCCACTATCCAAGACCATAAGATATAGAAGTAGAATTAGGCCATTCAGCCCATCGAGTCTGCTCTACCATTCCCTCCTGGCTAGTTTATTATCTCTCTCAGCTCCATTCTCCTGCCTTCTCCCTATAAACTTTCTCCCATGATATTTCTGGCAGATTGCTACCACCCTTTCTGCGAATCTCGCCCTCGTCCCCTTATAAATCTCTATCTTCTGAGCTTAAATGTATGCTCCAATCCCTTTTGTGTGTGTGTGTGTGTGCTGCCTATACCCCTCGTATTCCTCTATTTCCTCGTGTTTATGATTGGCCACTCTGCTGTGAAGTCTCTTTGAAGGATGCCTACCTGGACGAGGCTTAAATATTCTCCTCAACGGGAGTTCAGTGAAACTCTCTCAGTGCTCCTGCTCTCTGCTGCCCTCCAACTCTGCCTCTGTGTGCTCACCCAGACCCGCTTCACCTCCCACCTTCCAGCTAGCCTCTTTCCCTCCCCCCTCCCCCCTCCCCACTCACCTCTCCATTCTCACATCTTCCCCCTTCCTTCTCAGTCCTGAAGGGGGTTCTCGGCCTGAAACGCCGACGGTTTATTCATTTCCGTGGATGCCGCCTGGCCTGCAGAGTTTTACTTGCTGCGTTCCTTTAGCCTTACGGACTTGGCAGATTTTCTTGTGTTTGGGACTGAGCACTTGCCTGATAGGAGTAGATGCCAGTGCTTTAGATGATGGAGTTGATGGCCTTGTGGCCAGGTTTGTGGATGTTATAGATGGAGGGGCAGGTCGTGTTGAGGAGGCAGAGGGGCTTGAGAAGGATTCAGACAGATTAGGGGAATGGGCAGAGAAGATTACAGTGTCGGGAAGTGAATGGTCACACCCTGACGTAGAGGAAATAAAAGGGTGCACTGTTTTCCAAATGGAGATAAAATTCAAAAATCCGAGATGCCAAGGGCATTGCGAGTCGGGCAGGATTCCCTAAGGGTTAATTTGCAGGTTGAGTCTGGTGGGGGAGGCAAATGCAGTGTCAGCGTTCATTTCGAGAGGACTGGAGTATAACGAGAAGAATGTGATGTCGAGGCTTTATGAAGCACTGGTGAGGTCTCACTGGGAATATCTGAGCAGTTTTGGGCCCGTTATCTCAGAAAGGATGTGCTGACATTGGAGAGGCTTCGAAGGAGGGTCACAAAGATGCTTCTGGGATTGAAGGGCTTGTCATATGAGGGACGTTTGATGGCTCTGGGCCTGTACTCACTGGAATTCAAATGAATGGGGGGGGGGGGCGGATCTCTTTGGAGCCTATTGAATGTTTTAAGATCTCGATAGATTGGATGTTTCCTATGGAGGGGGAGTGTAAGACCCAAGGAGGCAGCCTCAGAATAGAGGGACGTCCTCTTAGACTGGAGATAAGGAATTCCTTGAGCCAGAGGCTGGTGTATTTGTGGAATTCTTTGCCACGGGCTGCTGGGGAGGCTAAGTCATTAAGGCAGAGGTTGATAGATTCTTCATTGGTCAGGACACGAAGGGAATTGGGAAGAAGGCAGGAGATTGGGGCTGAGAGGGAAATGGATCGGCCATGATGAAATGGTGGAGCTGACTCGATGGGCCAAATGGCTCAATCCTGCTGCTGTATCTCATGGTCAGGAGGGGCATAGACAGGGTGAAATCACGTGGTCTTTTTCTTGGGTGAGGGATGATTATAATCAGAAGGGCATAGGCTTACGGTCAGATTGGCAGAAAGGTCTCAGCCTGAAACATCATCTACTTATTCCCTTCCTAGATGCTGTCTGACTGCCGAGTTCCTCCAGCATTTTGTGTGTGTTACTCTGACCATAGACACTGTTTGACCTGCTGAGTTCCTCCAGCATTTTGTGTGTGTTACTCTGTCCATAGACACTGTCTGACCTGCCGAGTTCCTCCAGCATTTTGTGTGTGTTACTCTGTCCACAGACACTGTCTGACCTGCTGAGTTCCTCCAGCATTTTGTGTGTGTTACTCTGTCCATAGACACTGTGTGACCTGCTGAGCTCCTCCAGCATTTTGTGTGTGTTACTCTGTCCATAGACACTGTCTGACCTGCTGAGTTCCTCCAGCATTTTGTGTGTGTTACTCTGACCATAGACACTGTCTGACCTGCTGAGTACCTCCAGCATTTTGTGTGTGTTACTCTGTCCATAGACACTGTCTGACCTGCTGAGTTCCTCCAGCATTTTGTGTGTGTTACTCTGACCATAGACACTGCCTGACCTGCTGAGATCCTCCAGCATTTTGTGTGTGTTACTCTGTCCATAGACACTGTCTGACCTGCTGAGTTCCTCCAGCATTTTGTGTGTGTTACTCTGTCCATAGACACTGCCTGACCTGCTGAGTTCCTCCAGCATTTTGTGTGTGTTACTCTGTCCATAGACACTGTCTGACCTGCTGAGTTCCTCCAGCATTTTGTCTGTGTTTCTCTGGATTTCTAGCATCTGCAGAATCTCTTGGGTATATTTTATTTTAACATTTCATCGAGTTTTTACTTTGGCGGTCTGTAAGGAGATGAATCTGAAGGTTGTATAAAGTATACATACCTTGAAGGTGCAGCACAGGCAGACCTTTCTGGTCCTTCGAGCCCTGCCACCCAGCGCCCCGCCGATTTAATCAAAACCTAATCACGGGACAATTCACAATCACCAAGTCATCTACCAAACGGGACACCTTTGGACTGCTGGCGGAAGCTGGAGCACCCGGAGGAAACCCACACTGTCACGGGGAGAACGTGCAAACTCCTCACAGGCAGTGGCGCGAATTGATCCTGGGTCGCCGGTACTCTAAAGCCTTGTGCTAACCACTACGCTCCTGTGCTGCTTCGTTATTACTGCCGCGTGAACCAAGATGCAGTGAAGAGCTTTCCATTAGGGTGCCAGCTAGACGGATCGCTCCAAATGCAAGCGCGCGGAGGTGGTAGAAGGAAAAGGATGATGCGCTGGGACCATAGTTGTCACTGCCCCTCCCATTCACGTACCTGTCGAAACTTCTCTCAGACATTGAAATCGAGCTTGCACCCTCTAAGCTAAGAAGTTTCCTCTCGTGTTCCCCTTAAAATATTCACCTTTCACCCTTAACCATGACGCCTGGTGTAGTCCCTCATAATCTTGTGTACCTCAATCAAATCTCCCCTCAATTTTCTACATCCCAAGGAAGAAAGTCCTAACCCATTCAATCTTTCCTTACAACTCAGGTGTTCCAGTCCTGGCAACATCCTGGTAAATTTTCTCTGTACTCTTTCAACTTTATTGACATCTTTCTTGTAGGTAGGTGACCAAAACTGCACACAGTCCTCCAAATAAGGTCTTTCCAATGACTCGTACAACTTCGATAAAACGTCCCATCTGCTGTACTCAATACATTGAATTATCAAAGCCAATTTGCCAAAAACTTACTTGACAGCCCTATCAACCTGGGCCATCACTTCCAATCATCCTTTATTTCCAAAAAGAAAAGTTCCTTTATTTCATCTCTTGGTGCGTATGAGGTTTCTGGTAACAGCAGGGTAGAAGCTATCCTTGAGCCAGGCGGTAGATGTCCTCGAACCTTTGTATTTTCTGCCTGGTGGGTGGGGTTGGATGGGAGAAAACACAGTGTCAAGGGAGGGGACCTTGACAGTATTGTCTGCTCTCCCGATGCAGCAGGAAGTAGATAGGGAATCGCTGGAGGTTTTCCGTGTAGATAATTAAAGCGGGCCCTTTTCACTGAGATTGGGCGAGACTAGAACCAGAGGTCATGGGTTAAGGGTGAGAGGTGAAATGTTTAAGGGGAACATGAGGGGAAACTTCACTCAGAGGGTGGTGAGAGTGTGGTGCAAGTGGTGCCCGTGAGCTCGACCTCGATGCTTAAGAGAAGTTTGGATTGTTAGGTGGATGGCAGGGGTACGGAGGGCTGTGGTCCCGGTGCTGGTCGATGGGAGTAGAATGAAAGACAGGTCAGCATGGACACATTCATTATGAGCCGTGTTGTATGACGTGGGCGATCGTGGTCTTTCCATGACCGTGATTGTTATGGGCAAATCTTTCTGCAGAAGTGGTTTGCCCTTGCCTCCTTCTGGGCAGTGTCTTTACAAGACGGGTGAGTTAAGTTAAAGTTAAATCCTTTGTACCTCCGCCCCGTCACCCATCTTGTAAGTAGTCTAACAGATACAAATGTACAAACCCAGTAAATAGTATTTATTTCTTATTGTAGTTTGTATTTTTTATTCTGTCTTGCAATGTACTGCTGCCACAAAGCAGCACATTTCATGACAAATGCCAGTGATATTAACTCGGAATCTGTCTCTGAGACCCGATAGAGGTTTTTAAAATCAGGAGAGGCGTGGATAGTGTTGACAGTCAGTATAATTTGCCCTGGATAGAACTGTCAACAATCGGAGAACAGGCTTTTAAAGTTGGATGCAGGGGGAGGTCCAAAGGTGAAGTGAGGGGCAAGGCTTTTGTACGCAGTGAGTTTGGGTGTCTGGGATGGGTTAGTGGGGGTCGTAGTGGAAGAAGACAACTTAGAGTTTGAGGCTTTCAGATCGACAAAGGGATGTGGAGGGAGGAGCATACATACGAGTTGGATTCATGATCAGGTTGATCATGATCATTTTGTGCTGTCCTGTTGTACGTTTTATTTAAGAAACGAGGGGAAAGGATCATTGGGGAGCTAGCAATCCGATAGCATCTTGTCGATAGCAGAGGGATGCAGATATGCGTTAAAGAGGGTGTACTAGCTCAACTTTGCAGAACTGAGCAGATTCAACATGGGCTGATGACAGGAAATATGGCTTGACTAATGCACCAGCCTCGGAGTATTAGAATAGATTTAGATTTTCGGTCGGCTTCTTTCAGAATCAAAATATCACCAGCAGATGTTGTGAAATTTGTTGACTTTGTGGCAGCAGTACAATGCAATACATGGTAAATTACAGTAGGGTGTATGTGTATTAAATAGTTAAATTAATATGGGTAGTACAAAAACAGAAATTATATAAAAAGGAAGTAGTGAGGCAGTGTCCAATGTCCATTTGGAAATCTGATGACAGAGGGGAAGAAGCTGTTCCCGAATCACTGAGTGTGTGTCTTCAGGCTCCTGTACCTCCTCCCTGATGGCAGAGGGGAAGAAGCTGTTCCTGAATCGTTGAGTGTGTGTCTTCAGGCTCCTGTACCTCCTCCCTGATGACAGAGGGGAAGAAGCTGTTCCTGAATCGTTGAGTGTGTGTCTTCAGGCTCCTGTACCTCCTCCCTGATGACAGAGGGGAAGAAGCTGTTCCCGAATCACTGAGTGTGTGTCTTCAGGCTCCTGTACCTCCTCCCTGATGGTAGCAATGAGAAGAGGGCATGTCCTGAGTGATGGGGGTCCTTGATGATAGAAAACAATTTTTCTGAGGCACTGCTCCACCGTAAGGGAAGGTCTGACACAAGAGATTGGTCAAAAAACGGAAGTTGGTGTTGAAGGTTATTTAGTGGCCTGACTGAGATGTTTTATTAGGCAGGGCACAAAGGGTGGGTAAATTCCTAGTTCATGTCGATGTGTATGGCAAATGAAGTTGATCCCTGATTGGTGGTTGGACACAGGCCATTTATAGTTTGTGTCACCCATTGGCTAAGAGGAGCAGATGTCATATTTCCAATTTGTTAAGTACATTATCGGTGATATTGAATCAGGAGGGAGGATGTTAATGGGGGCAAAGATTAGTTTTATTTGTCATATGTAGATCAAACCTACAGTGAAAGGAGAGCGTACACTTACGTGAAAGCAGCAGGCATTGAACCCTGATTGCTGGCACAGTAAAGCGTTTGATAGCCACTGCACTACTGTGCCACCTGGTTATACAGAAGCCAAGTCACTAATGGGTAAGGACGTGGCAGGTGCAACAGAATATAAACCAGGAAAAGCGGAGTATTGTTGCATGATGCGAGGCTTGGGTAACGCCTGTTAACCTATTTGTCGACGTGGAGTGGAAAGTGAGTTTGTAAATCTGACAGGAGCGAAAGATATTGGGAATGGGGAGGGCGGAGCGCTGTGGGGGCGGGTAAGGAGTGGGCTGGGGGTGACGCGGGTACAGGCACACCCAGCCCTGAGACACCAGGCGAGGTCCTTTGATTTCAAATAATTGGTTTATTGATCATTACAGAAGGTCTCTGTGGTGCTTCCTGCTTCCTTCCCCTTTTCCCAACCATGACTCCCCTCTCCCTGTCCCCTTTCCCACTCTCAGTCGACAATAGAATCTGGTTTGTCATCACTCACATGTGTCATGAAGTGTTTTTTTTGCACTGATACAGTGCAATACATAAAATTAATATACAGTATGTCTAAGATTTTTGCACAGAACTGTAGATGTTCAGTGGGGTCAGAACGTCCTTGTACACAAGTCACAAAAAGCCGTTGTATTGGTGAAGCAAATGAGACTCAGAGCTTTATTCGGAGGAGGTTGTGTCAAAGAGGATGGATCTCTGACTGTTCTACAGAGATCGCAGTATGGTCCCAATACTGGTGCTGGTCTGCTTGGCGTGGTGGGAGCGGAGAGACGTCAGGGTTGCTGCAGCGGGGTGTTTAATGTCACCGTTACACCGGTGTATCAGGGAGCAAAGTCATTGGTACTCCGGATCTCGTACAGCTTTCAAAGAAAACAAGATAAAGAACACGGATTTTAAAAATATAAATACGTAAGATAGTTTACACATTGATTATATGTCCATAAAGTGACTCTAGGCACAGGAGGGTCCGTACGTAAGGTGATTGACAGGAAACATAGAAAACCTGCAGCACAATACAGGCCCTTCGGCCCACAATGCTGTACCGAACATGTCCTTACTTTAGAAACTATCCATGGCCCTCTATTTTTCTAAGCTCCATGTACCTATCCAGGAGTCTCTTAAAAGACCCTATCGTATCCGTCTCCACCACCGTCACCTGGCAGCCCATTCCACGCACTCACCACTCTCTGCATACAAAGAAACTTACCCCTGACATCTCCCCTGTACCTCCTTCCAGGCACCTTAAACCTGTGCCCTCTCGTGTGAGCCAGTTCAGCACTGGGAAAAAGCCTCCGACTATCCTCAAGATCAATGCCTCTCATCATCTTATACACCTCTATCAGGTCACCTCTCATCCTCTGTCTTTCTAAGGAGAAAAGGCCGAGTTCACTCAACCTATTCTCATAAGGCATGCTCCCCAATCCAGGCAACATCCTTGTAAATCTCCTCTACACCCTTTCTATGGTTTCCACATCCTTCCTGTAGTGAGATGACCAGAACTGAGCTCAGTACTCCAAGTGTGGTCTGACCAGGGTCCTATATAGCTGCAACATTACCTCTTGGCTCCTAAATTCAATTCCACAATTGATGAAGGCCAATGCACAGTATGCTTTCTTAACCACAGAGTCAACCTGCACAGCAGCTTTGAGCGTCCTATGGACTCGGACCCCAAGATCCCTCTGATCCTCCACACTGCCAAGAGCCTTACTATCAATTCTACATTCTGCCATCATATTTGACCTACCAAAATGAACCAATTCACACTTAACTGGATTGAACTCATCTGCCGTTTCTCAACCCAGTCTTGCATCCTATCAATGTCCCGCTGTAACCTCTGACAGTCCTCCACACTATCCACAACACCTCCAACCTTTATGTCATCAGCAAACTTACTAACCCATCCCCCCCACTTCCTATCCAAGTCATTTATAAAAATCACAAAGAGTGAGAGTCCCAGAACAGATCCCTGAGGCACACCACTGGTGACGGACCTCCATGCAGAATATGACCCATTTACAACCACTCTTTGCCTTCTGTGGGCAAGCCAGTTCTGGATCCACAAAGCAATGTCCCCTTGGATCCCATGCCTCCTTACTTTCTCAATAAGCCTTGCATGGAGTACCTTATCAAATGCCTTGCTGAAATCCATATAAATTAGGGCTGGTGGATGTATATGTGTGGCTGGGAGAGGTAAGGCTGAGGAGATTTGAGTGGTGAGGTATGAGGGGATAATCTCATGTAATGAAGCCAGGTTAATCTGGCCTATGCTTTTCATTAACTACTGCTCTACCTTCATCAATGTGTTCAGTCACATCCTCAAAAGATTCAATCAGGCTCGTAAGGCACAACCTGCCTTTGACAAAGCCATGCTGACTATTCCTAATCATATCATGCCTCTCCAAACGTTCATAAATCCTGCCTCTCAGGATCTTCTCCATCAACTTACCAACCACTGAAGTAAGACTCACTGGTCTATAATTTCCTGGGCTATCTCTACTCCCTTTCTTGAATAATGGGACAACATCTCCCATTATAATGGGAACCTCTCCCACCCCCATTGATGATGATAAAATAATTGCCAGAGGCTCAGTAATCTCCTCCCTCGCTTCCCACAGTAGCCTGGGGTACATCTCACCCGGTCCCAGAGACTTAATCAACTTGATGCTTTCCAAAGGTTCCAGCACATCCTCTTTCCTAATGTCTATATGCTCAAGCTTTTCAACACACTGTAAGCCATCTGTACAATCGCCAAGGTCCTTTTCCATAGTGAATACTGAAGCAAAGTATTCATTGCTTGTCACACTGTCACACTTGATTGGTCCTATTCTCTCATGTCTTATCCTCTTGCTCTTCACATACTTGTAGAATGCCTTGGGGTTTTCCTTAATCCTGTCCACCAAGGCCTTCTCATGGCCCCTTCTGACTCTCCTAATTTCATTCTTAAGCTCCTTCTTGCTAGCCTTATAATCTTCTAGATCTCTATCACTACCTAGTTTTTTGAATCTTTTGAAAGCTTTTGTATATAACAGTTCCTGTACTCTACCATCCTTCCCGTCTCATTAGAACGTACCTATGCAGAATGCCACACAAATATCCCCTGAACATTCGTCACATTTCTGCCGTACATTTCCCTGAGAACGTTTGTTCCCAATTTATGCTTCCAAGTTCCTGCCTGATAGCTTCATATTTCCCCTTACTGCATTGTGATCACTGTCTCCAAAATGCTCTCCCACTGAGAGATCTGACACCTGACCAGGTTCATTTCCCAATATTAGATCAGGTACAGCCTCTCCTCTTGTAGGCTTATCTACATATTGTGTCAAGAAACCTTCATGAACACACCTAACAAACTCCACCCCATTTAAACCCCTTGCTCTAGGAGATGCCATTCGAATTAAAATCTCTCACCATGACAACCCTGTTCTTACACCTTTCCAGAATCTGTCTCCCTATCTGCTTCTCTATGTTCCTGTTAGTATTCGATGGTCTATAAAAAAAACACCCAGTCGAGTTATTGACCCTTCCTGTTCCTAACTTCCACCCATAGAGACTCCGTAGACACCCCCTCCATGACTTCCTCCTTTTCTGCAGCCGTGTCACTATCTCTGATCAACAGTGCCAAGCCCCCACCTCTCTTGCCTCCCTCTCTGTCCTTTCTGAAACATCTAAAACCTGGCACTGGAAGTAGCCATTCTTGTCTCTAAGCCATCCAAGTCTCTGTAATGGCCACAACATCATAGCACCAAGTACTGATCCATGCTCTAAGCTCATCCGCTTTGTTCATGATGCTTCTTGCATGAAAGTAGACACATCTCAAACCATTGGTCTGAGCACATCCCTTTTCTATCACCTGCCTATCCTCCCTCTCGCACTGTCTCCAAGCTTTCTCTATTTGTGAGCCAACCGCCCCTTCCTCCATCTCTTCAGTTCAGTTCCCACCCCCCAGCGATTCTAGTTTAAACATTCCTCAATAGCCTTAGCAAACCTCCCAGCCAGGATATTGGTCCCCCTCAGATTCAAGTGTAACCCATCCTTTTTGTACGGGTCACTCCTGCCCCAAAAGAGGTCCCAATGATCCAGAAATCTGAATCCCTGCCCCCTGCTTCAATCCCTCAGCCACGCAAGATTACTGCCCTCGAGGTCCTGCTTCTCAACTTCCTACCTAACTCCCTGTCATCTGTTTTCAGGACCTCCTCCCTTTTCCTACCTATGTCGTTGGTACCGATATATACCACAACCTCTGGCGAGAAACAGCTCGGGACAGGAAATAATAAAATATTATTATTTGCAATCAGTGAGTGGAAGTGTTGATCTGCCTTTCTGCTTGGGGAAAGTCACCGTTTTTGAGTCTGCTGGTCCTGGCTTGGACGCTACGTAGCCTCCTCCATGATGGGGGTGGGACAGACAGTCCCTCAGCAGGGTGGGTGGGATCTCTCATGATGTTCCTGGCCCTTTTCCGCAACCATTCTGTATTTAGGTCCGTGCTGCTGCTGCCGGAAACGCATTGGGAAGTTTCGACTACCCGTTGTGGAGGCTTCCGGTCTGTCGCAGTTCAGCTTTCGTCCCGTGCAGCGATGCAGCTCATTGGGCTGCTCTCTGCTGCACGTCTGTAGATGCGTAAAGTCCGGCGCTTTTCCAGCTCCTCGGAGAGCAGAGGTGTTGGTGAGCTTTCCCAAAAGGGTAGAATCTGTTCTGGGACCACGACAGGTTGTGCGAGAGTTTGAAACTGCTGCTAGCTTCCATCGCTGTTAAAAAAAAGGGTGTGAGTGTTGCGAATTTTCCTGGAGTTGATAACCATCTCCTTTGCCTAGTTGCAGTTGAGGAAGAGGTTATTTGCCTGGCACGTGGCCTCGAGCTCTTCCACTTCTCGTCTGTGGTCCGTCTCGTCGTTGCTGGTGACGAGCCCCGTTGCCACTGTGTCACTAGTGAGCGTGACAACGTGATTGCTCGCGTGTTCGGCCGTGCGGTCATTTGTGAGCGGAGTGTACAGCGGTGGGCTCAGCCCTGGGGAGGAGGGAGACTCCCTCTATTTGAAACATCTGCTTCACATCCACTCTGTGAAGGCCTTTCAACGTTTAATAGACTTCAGTGAGATTTTTCCATCATTCTCCACTCCAGGAAGTGGAGATGCAGAGCAATCAAACAGCCTTTTGTTTCCGGATTGTTCTAGTGTAACTCCTCCGGGGCCTCTCCAATGCCAGCACATCCTTTCTTAGATATGGGGCCCAAAACTGCTCACTGTACTCCAAATGCAGACTGCTTGAGAGGAGTAGACAGGTATTATCTGCAGTCTATGGCAGGGGGATGGGAACCTTCACGGAAAAGAAGAGACAAGTGATGCAGAGACCAAAGCTGGAGTTAGTGAAGAAAAAAAGTACATAAAAGTAAAAAGCAAAAATCGCGAAGGTCACTAGATTCTAGAAGGACAATGAGTATGAGGGCACTTTATCTAAATACCCGTAGTGTTAGAAACAAGGTTGGTGAACTTGTGCCACAGATCAGTACCAAGGTATATGATTTAGTGGCCATTACAGAAACTTGGGTGCAAGGTGATGACTGGGAATTAAATATCCAAGGGTATCAGGTAATACGGAAAGGCGGGAAGGCAGAGGAGGTTGGGTGGTGCTCTTGATTAGGGATGAGATCAGGATGAATGTGAGAGATGATATAAGATCCACGGAGCAGAATGTTGAGTCCATCTGGGTAGAGATTAAGAATAGCAAAGGGAAAAAAAAATCACTGGTGGGTGTTGTCCATAGACCTCCTAATAAAAATATTGCAGTGGCAGAGGCGATTAACCAATACATAACTGAGGCTTGTAAGAACGGACCAGCAGTTGTCATGGTGGATTTTAACTTCCACATAGATTGGGTGAATCAGGTTGGTGAAGGAAGTCTTGGGGAGGACTTTATAGAATGCACCTGTGACGGCTTTCTTGAGCAGCATGTTAGTGAACCTACAAGGGAAAATACTATCTTAGATCTAGTCCCGTGCAATGAGACAGGTAAGATTAACGATCTTGTAGTCAGGGATCCTCTTGGAGTGATCACAGTACGATTGAATTTTGCATACAGATGAATTAGTTAGATCTTGAACAAGGGAGACTACAATGGGATGAGAGAGAAATTGGCTAATGTGGATTGGGAGCACAGACTATTTGAAGGACAGTTCAGGAACAGTGGAAAACTTTCAAAGAGATTTTTCACAGTGCTCAACAAAAGTATATTCCAGTCAAAAGTAAGAACAGTAAGTGTGGGGAGAGCCAACCTTGGATAACTAAGGAAATAAAAGATAGTATCAAATTAAAAGCTCATGTGTACAAAGTCGCAAAGAGTGGTGGGAGACTGGAGGATTGGGAAAACTTTAAAAAGCAACAGAGAACAACTAAACAAGAAATAATGAAATGGAAGATAGAGTATGAAAGTAAATTAGCACAAAATATAAAAACAGCAACAGTTTTTATAAATACATAAAGCGGAAGAGGGTGGTTAAAGTCAAAGTAGGTCCCTTGGAGGACGAGAAGGGGAAATTGATATTAGGTGATAAGGAAATGGCTGAGGCATTGAACGACTATTTTGTGTTGGTCTTCAAGGTGGAGGACATGTCTAATATGCCAAAGAAGGATGTTATGGATGAAATGGGAGGCAATGACCTCGATAAAATCAATGTCACTAAAGAGATAGTGATGAGCAAACTAGAGGGCCTGAAGGTAGATAAGTCCCCTGGTCCTGATGGGATGCATCCCAGAGTGCAGAAGGAATTCGCGGAGGTTATAGTAGGAGCGCTGGTAATCATTTATCAAAACTCTAGA
This sequence comes from Hypanus sabinus, assembly GCF_030144855.1. Taxonomy (NCBI): domain Eukaryota; kingdom Metazoa; phylum Chordata; class Chondrichthyes; order Myliobatiformes; family Dasyatidae; genus Hypanus; species Hypanus sabinus. The sequence goes on along the minus strand of NW_026781272.1, from coordinate 154,211 downwards.
CTCTGGGCAGGTCCCGGCGGATTGAAAGAAAGCAAATGTCACTCCACTTTTTAAAAAAGGATGTAGGCAAAAGACAGGCAACTATAGGCCGGTTAGCTTAACATCTGTTGTCAGGAAAATGCTTGAAGCTGTCATTAAGGAAGAAATAACGAAACTTTTAGAAAGGAGTTGTTCCATTAGACAGACACAGCATGGATTCAGAAAGGGCAGGCACTGTTTGACAAACTTACTGGAGTTCTTTGAGGCCATAATGAGTTCGGTGGATAGAGGGGAACAGGTGGATGTTGTATACTTGGATTTCCAGAAGGCGTTTGATAAGGTGCTGCACAAGAGACTTATAAATAAGATACGGATGCATAGAGTCAGAGGAAGTGTATTGGTTAGAAGGCAGAGAGTTGGTATAAATGGGTGTTTCTCTGGTTGGCAGTCAGTGGTGAGTGTGGTGCCGCAGGGGTCGGTGCTGGCCCCACAGCTCTTTACCATTTACATTGATGATTTGGAAGAGGGGACTGAGTATAGAATAGCAAAATTTGCTGATGACACTAAACTGAGTGGAAAACAAATTGTACAGAGGATGTGGGGAGCCTACAGAGGGATACAGATAGGTTAAGTGAGTGGGCCAAGGTCTGGCAGATGGAATACAACGTTGGTAAATGTGAGATCATCCACTTTGGAAGGAATAATAGAAGAGCAGATTATTATTTAAATGGTGAAAGATTGCAGCATGCTGTTGTGCAGAGGGACTTGAGAGTGCTTGTTCATGAATCGCAAAGTGTTGGCTTGCAGGTACAACAGGTTATTAAGAAGGCAAACGGAATGTTGGCCATTGATAGAGGGATTAAATTCAAGAGCAGGGAGACCATGCTGCAACTATACAGGGTACTGGTGAGGCCGCACCCGGAGTATTGTGTGCAGTTCTGGTCTCCATTCTTGAGGAAAGATATATTGGCTTTGGAGGCAATGTAGAGGAGGTTCACCAGGTTGATTCCAGGGATGAAGAGGTTAACCTTTGAGGAGATTTGAGTAGCCTGGGACTATACTCTCTGGAATTCAGAAGAGTGAGAGGGGATCTTATAGAAGCATACAAAATCTTGAAATGGATAGATAAGATAGAAGTAGGAAAGTTGTTTCCATTGGTAGGTGAGACTAGAACTGGGGGACATTGCCTCAAGATTCAGGGGAGAAGATTTAGGACGGAGATGAGGAGAAACTGTTTTCCCAGAAAGTGGTGAATCTGTGGAATTCTCTGCCCAGGGAAGCAGTTGAGGCTTCCTCACTAAATATATTTAAGATGCAGTTAGATAGGTTTTTGCATAGTAGGGGAATTAAGGGTTATGGGAAAAAGGCAGGTAGATGGAGCTGAGTTTACGGACATGAGTTTATGATCTTATTGAATGGCGGGGCAGGCTCGATGGGCCGGATGGCCTACTCCTGCTCCTATTCCTTATGTGCCTATGATGAAAACTCGTTGCGACCCACAGCCTCTTTATGGGGCTGGACAGGCTCGATGCAGGTTGGATCTTCCCTCTGGCTGTGGAGTGACAAGCAGAGAGGCTCAAAGTATGGGCCCACCCATTTAGGAAAGAGGTAATGACCACACGAGGTTCTGCCAATGCTTGAAATCTTGAACAATGCAGCCAGGATTCTGGAGGAACTCAGTCGGTCAGGTAGCATCAATGGCGAGTTCCTCCAGCATCTTGTGTAGGAAAGAGATGAGCAGTTCATTCACCCAGAGTGTGGTGAGCGTGCAGAGTTCTCACCCCTGCAGGTCTGTAAACTTTGAAAGTAATTCTACAATCACTCTGAGCACTGGTGCCCCACAAGGCTGTGTACTCAGCCCCCAGCTGTACTCACTGTACACCCATGATTGTGTAGCCAAGTTTCCATCGAACTCAATATATAAGTTTGCTGATGACACCACAATTGTAGGCCGTATCTTGGGTAATGATGAGTTTGAGTACAGAGAGGAAATTAAGAACCTGGTGGCATGGTGCGAAGACAATAACCTATCCCTCAACTTCAGCAAGATGAAGGAATTGGTTGATGACTTCAGAATAAGTAGCGGACCGCATGACCCCATCTACATCGGTGGTCACAGGTGGAACAGGTCAAAAGCTTTAAGTTACCCGGGGTCAATATCACAAATGACTTGACTTGGTCTAACCAAGCAGAGTCCACTGCCAAGAAGGCCCACCAGTGCCTTTACTTCCTGAGAAAGCTGAAGAAATTTGGCCTGTCCCCTAAAACCCTCATTAATTTTTATAGGTGCACCGTAGAAAGCATTCTTCTAGGGTGCATCACAACCTGGTATGGAAGTTGTCCTGTCCAAGACCGGAAGAAGCTGCAGAAGATCGTGAACCTAGCCCAGCACATCACACAAACCAATTTTCCATCCTTGGACTCACTTTACACCGCACACTGTCGGAGCAGTGCAGCCAGGATAATCAAGGACACGACCCACCCAGCCAACACACTTTTTGTCCCTCTTCCCTCCGGGAGAAGGTTCAGGAGCATGAAGATTCGTACGGCCAGATTTGGGAACAGCTTCTTTCCAACTGTGATAAGACTGCTGAACGGATCCTGACCCGGATCTGGGCCGTACCTTCCAAATATCCGGACCTGACTTGCACTACCTTACTTTCCCTTTTCTATTTTCGAATTATGATTTATAATTTAAATTTTTATTATATTTACTTCGATTTGTATTTGTACTTCGGGGAGCGCAAAGCGCAGAAACAAATATCGCTGTGATGATTGTACGCCCTAGTATCAATTGTTTGGTGTCAATACAGTAAGTAAAGTAGTTCGAAGCAGAGCTTGGTAAATTTCTGGATGTGACAGGAGTTGGGGGTGATAGGATCGTACAAGGAGAGGAGCATTGAGTTGGGACATCAGCCGTGGCCCCGATCACTGGTGGCTCCACTGTCCATGTGGAAGTTGTTAGGTCTCGAGGGCTGCGGTGTGTCCAGTCAGAAGATGAACGTTGAGTGAGCTTGTTGAACTTGGTAGAGTGTGCGTGCACTCATTGAGCACAGCAACTCTTTCTGCTGTTGTTTTTACCCGGTGGAGGAGACCACATTGGGGGCAGCAGATACAGACTCAGACTTATTATCTTTTGCTCTTTTTTCCTGCCGTTCATTCTTTGGGGTTTTTCTTCTGTTTCGACGATGTCTGTGAAGAGTAAGAATTTCAGGTTGTATACTGGAGACATTCTCTGATATTAAGTGGAACCGTCATCTCCAACGCGACGTGAAATTTGTCGTTTTGCGGCAGCAGGGCCGTGCAAGGGTGGAATAACAATGTGGTAGTTAGTGGAACACAGCCACGGCGCCAGCAATCACTGATCGGGGTTCGATTTGCGTTGCTATTTGTGAGGAGTTCGTACGTTCTCCCTGTGACTGCGTGGGTTTCCTCCGGATGCTCCGGTTTCCTCCCAACAGTCCGAAGACGGACAGGTTAGGGTTAGAGAGTTGTGAGCGTTCTGTGTTGGCACTGGAAGCGTGGCGACTCTTGTGGTCTGCCCCCAGCACAACCTTCACTGGTGTGAATTGACACAAGCAACACGTTTCACTGTATGTTTCAACGTTGCCGTGTATGTGACAGAGATAATCTTTTTAAAGCGGTAATTTTAAATGCCCCCATGATCCAGATTCCACGACCCTCCAAAGCAGAGTAACCCAAAGATTTAGACTTGCACTGCAGGGTTCAAATCCCACCGTGGCTGATGTAGTTAAGAAATTGGCCACGGAATTACCATATTGTCTCAAACCTGCTTATTCCAGTGATGCCTCTCCTTTCCTGGTGTGGTTCCAGACCTACCGATGTGATTGACTCTGGTGTGGCTTGTTCCACCTCTCAGCTCATGGAATTGGACCCGTGTGAGGTTCTTTAATTGATTCTGTTGTTTCTTTCTATTTACTGTGAATGCCCTCAAGAAAATGAATCTCAGGTAATACAGAATGACCATCCGTGTACTTTGATAATTTACTTGGAACATTGAACGTTTGATGAGGGCCTTACCAGATCCTCAAAGCTGAATTTTGAAACAAAGTTGAGGAATTTATTTTCTGGGGCCCTTCTGATCATTACTACAGCATTAGAAGTTCAAATTCAGTTTTAATTGTCCTTCAACCATACATGAATACAGCCGAATGAGACATCATTACTCCAGGGCCAAGGTGCAAAACGCAGCACCGACTGTCGCACCCAGCTCAAGCCACATATAAGAAAGCAGTAAAATGCAGTCACATACTAAACAATATCGTCGATGCCCCTGAGTCTATGAACGTTGCAGCAGCCTGCGGTCGAACACAATACATCTTATCTTCTGCCGCGAGAACACTGGAGGTCAGCACCGACTCCTGCAAGGATGCCGCAGTGGAGAACTTCCGACTCCGACGCCTCCCTTCCCGGACAGCTGCAGACAGGCTACACCAAGGCCTGAGGCCTAGTCCTTGCTATGACCAAGGTCATGCAGCTTCCCTGCCATTTGCCAATTAAACAATGAACGGGGCTTGCACCACTCCACAATGTCCAACGGGGTCTTGCGATCGTAACAAATACGGTTTATAGAAAGGCAGTAACACCTTTGTTTGGTGTTACCTGTAGTAGTCCCAAGTGTGATGCCATCTTACTGGAAACAACAGAAGTGAGTTGTGTGAGACAAACTGGTGATAAGAGGCCGCCAGGTTCTGATCCTTGGTCAGAAAGCTCTAGAGGAGATGAAATGTTCTTGGCTTTTTTTTTGGAAATACAGCACGAAACAGGCCCTTCTGGCACAATGACCCTGTGATGTCCAATTAGACATGTAACCATTTAATTTACCGGTCTTTATATTTTTGGATTGTGGAGGGAAAAGTTAATTTGCAGGTTGAGTTGATGGTGAGGAAGGCAAATGCAGTGTTAGCATTCATTTCAAGAGGAGTAGAATTTCAAAGCAAGGATGTAATGTTGAGGCACTGGTGAGGACGCAGTTGGAGTATTGTGAGCAGTGTTGGGCCCTTTATCTAAGAAAGGATGTGCTGACATTGGAGAGGGTTTAGAGGAGATTCAGGAAAATGACCCTGGGATTGAAAGGCTTGTCATATGAGAAATGTTTTATAGTTCTGTGCCTGTACTCACTAGAATTTAGAAGAATGAGGGGTGAACTCATTGAAACCTATCAAATGTTGAAATGGCTCAATGGAGTGGATGTGGAGGGGATGTTTTCTGTAGTGGGGGAGTCTAGGACCAGAGGACACAGATAGAGTGGTTCTGGAGAGGATGTTTCCTATAGTGGGGGAGTCTAGGACCAGAGGACACAGATAGAGTGGATGTGGAGAGGATGTTTCCTGTAGTGGGGGAGTCTAGGACCAGAGGACACAGATAGAGTGGATGTGGAGTGGATGTTTCCTATAGTGGCGGAGTCTGGGACCAGAGGACACAGATAGAGTGGTTGTGGAGAGGATGTTTCCTATGGTGGGGGAGTCTAGGATCAGAAGACACAGATAGAGTGGATGTGGAGAGGATGTTTCCTGTAGTGGGGGAGTCTAGGACCAGAGGACACAGATAGAGTGGATGTGGAGGGGATGTTTCCTATAGTGGGGGAGTCTAGGACCAGAGGACACAGATAGAGTGGATGTGGAGAGGATGTTTCCTGTAGTGGGGGAGTCTAGGACCAGAGGACACAGATAGAGTGGATGTGGAGAGGATGTTTCCTATAGTGGGGGAGTCTGGGACCAGAGGACACAGATAGAGTGGTTGTGGAGAGGATGTTTCCTATAGTGGGGGAGTCTGGGACCAGAGGACACAGATAGAGTGGTTGTGGAGAGGATGTTTCCTATGGTGGGGGAGTCTGGGACCAGAGGACACAGATAGAGTGGATGTGGAGAGGATGTTTCCTATAGTGGGGGAGTCTAGGACCAGAGGACACAGAAATAAAGTATTGTCCTATAGTGGGGGAGTCTAGGACCAGAGGACACAGAAATAAAGTATTGTCATAATAAGAGTTCTCCCCCCCCCAACCTGTTCCCATAGGGAGCGGAAGTGGTTGAATGCTGAAGTTACTTTGAGAATTTGCATGTGTAGAGGACATTTGCATTGCACCAAGGGAACAAGCCATTCAGTCCATCGTGCTGGTGCTTGCCCTCCCTTTTGGCCTATTTACTTGGTGGTGCTCAGAGTAATTCTCAGACAGGCAGTTCAGGCGGTCTGGGTTCAGTTCCAGCGCTGGCTGTAAGGACGATGTCCATTCTCCCTGTGTCTTCGTGGGATTCCACCAGGGGCTCCGGTTTCCTCCCACAGTCCAGTGGGTAAATTGGTCACATGGGTGCAATTGGACAGTGTAGTCTCGTAGGGCCGGAAAGGCCTGTTACTGTCCTGTATCTCAGGATAACGACTCTACTGCTTGTTAGGATGTTGGTGTTTCGGGCAGTAATGAAGGTCCTCCATCTCTGGGGGTGTTCAGGGCTTCCTTCATCGTGTCAGCAGCTTCCTCTCGGTTTTCACTACTGTCAGTCATGAAAGTCCCAGTGGAGACTCAGGAATACAGTCACACTCAGATGTAGGAGGATTCTCCATTGCTGTTTCTGTAACCATTTTGTTTGACCAGTCAGGGTTGTCAGCCCTGAGCTGAACCCCCAAACCTGGAGGACCAGTGGACCACTCTGAGTCTGGCCTCTACCCTTTGACCTGATGACCTGGATGACTGGCATGGATGACCTGACCAAGGGCCAAAGCACAGGCCCTAACTCTGGCCAATATAGCTCTCCAGGTCACTGAGGCACACAAACCTTCATCACAGTGCCAGAGTCCAGAGTTCAATCCTGACCTCTGGCGCTCTGTGTGGAGTTTGCATGTTCTCCCTAGTTTCCTTTAATCCAAAATGATGTCTGCATTTCCAGCTTTTCCTCATAAGTAACTCCATTTTAAGATTCTTCATATCCTTTACTCAGCAGAGAAAAAACACTTCATATTCTGCCGTGTAGGCAGCAGCCCAGTGATAATTGGTTAATTTCTATCACAGGTTCTGTGGGAGCCTTTCACCTGTGCTGTATTGTGTGTTGTATGTTTATCATGGTGACAGGCACCACGGTAAAAGCGAACGGAATAAATCACATACTCTTGCTTATTTTGTGGCAGATTGTAGCTTGGGACCAGTGGAGGTAATTTCTTTAGCGCAATAAAGCTTAGCTTACACTTGGGTGTGACATCACTTCACGGTTGTACGTTTGCTAGTGAAGGAGCGAATGAAGGATTTGACTTTGGGAGCATTTGTAGGAGCCGGGGGCACATTGTGCAAGTCCGCAGTGTGGCAGGCAGCGGCAGCCGTTCTGTTGTGTTTTGGTGTCAGTACAGAGGACCATCACAAACTGTTTTGCTTGTATTAGATCATTTCATCATGTTAGTATATCAGGGAAAAGCAGCAGTTCTGGAAGGCAGAGTACAGTTACAGAGATTGTACAATGCAAGCAGATAGTTGGTGCAGAAATCATAAAGATAAGTATGAGAGTCTGCAGAAATCCAGACAACACACACAAAATGCAGGAGGAACTCGGCAGGTCAGACAGTGTCTATGGTCAGAGTAACGCACACAAAATGCTGGAGGAACTCAGCAGGTCAGACTGTCTATGGTCAGAGTAACACACACAAAATGCTGGAGGAACTCAGCAGGTCAGACAGTGTCTATGGACAGAGTAACACACAAAATGCTGGAGGAACTCAGCAGGTCAGACAGTGTCTATGGACAGAATAACACACACAAAATGCCGGAGGAACTCAGCAGGTCAGGCAGTGTCTATAGAAATGAATAAACAGTTTACGCTTCAGGCCGAGACCCTCCTTCAGGACTGGGGGGTGGGGGAGGTGGGGAAGACACCTGATCTAAAAGGTAGGGGGGTAGGGAGGGATAATAGATAGAAGGTGATAAATGAAGCCAGTTGGGTGGGGGAGGAGTGAATTAATATGCAATATGCAAAACCTGTGTCCTGAAGAGAATGATCAACAATCTGATCTGTGTTGCAGCTTTGGTTATCATCAGTACGTGTCGTGTTGTATGACGTGGCGATCATGGTCTCTCCATGACCATGACTGTTCTTGGCAAATTTTTCTACAGAAGTGGTTTGCCATTGCCTTCTTCTGGGCAGAGTCTTTACAAGACGGGTGACCTTGGCCGCTATCAATACTCTTCAGAGATTGTCTGCCTGGTGTCAGTGGTCACATAACCAGGACTTGTGATATGCACCAGCTGCTTGTACAAACACCCACCACCTGCTCTGCTGGCTTCCCGTGACCGAGGTGGTGGTGGGCAGGGGGTGATGGCTGAGCAGGTGCCACACGTTGCCCAAGGGTGACCTGCAGGCTAGTGGAGGGAAGGAGTGCCTCACACCTCCTTTGGTAGAGACGTATCTGCATTCCGCCTGATTGGATTTTGAAATCATATTATTATCTGCATAAAACTTACTTTGTTCCCAAGTGGCACAGAACCCAAGCCACATTTATTAACTTGTTCTTCCTCTATTTGATCACTGCCAGGAATCTGTAGAATTCAAAGTCACAGACGGCTGTGGAGGCCAAGGCACTGGGTACAGTTAAAACAGGTTGACAGGTTCTTGATTACTAAGGGTGTCATCGGTTACGGGGTGAAGGGAGGAGAGCGAAAATAAATCAGTGGCAATCAAATGGCGGAGCAGACTCGATGGACCGAATGGCCTAATTCTGGCAGTTGTCTTATGGTGATGGGGCAGTACAGGCACGTTTTTTAAACAAAATGCAAAACTATTAATTTGTTTATTGAGAGAGAGCGCAGAATAGGCTCCTCTGGAACTTCGAGCCTTGCCCCCTCCCCAATTTAACCTGAGCCTAATCAGGGGACATTTTACAATGACCCATTAACCTACCGACCCATGCGCCTTTGTACTGTGGGGGGAGCAGAGCAGGCATTCCCGGGAGAAGGTGCAAACCCCTTACGGGTACCTGCACCGCTGAGAGAATGATACGGAGTGGGGTTGAGCGGTAAAGTAAATCAGCCGTGATGTGATGGGCTGAATGGCATTTTTTTGCTCTTGTGGCCCTTGCAGATGGTGCGTCTGTGTAAATTCTTTTCCAAGTGCGGGTTAATGGAACATCTGACAATGAGCTCTGCATCGTTCTGTTTGAAATCCGATATCCCGACTGTTTACACACAAGCATCTAAACGTCCTCTCCCTGTCGCTCATCCGTCACCTCGACCCGCCTACCCGCCTATCCCCTCCACCTCCCAGCTGTGCTCAGGATCTGACGGCACGACCCCGTTCTGTGGTCTGCCCGCGGTTCACCCGGCTCCGCTGTTCTCTGTTCCCCGGGTGGCTGTGATGCTTTCTCAGGGAGTGCCAGCGGGTTAAAACACAGCCTCCCAGGGCAGCTGTAATTACCCTCTAATTAGCAATTACCTCGGGAGCAGGTCCCACAAGGAGTGAGAGGTGAATGTTTCCCACTAATGTCGGAAGTATTAATCCAAGCGTTTCCTCTGTGTTAGAGCCATGGTACATACGTTTGCATTGTTAATACAAATGACTCTTTTCACTGTATGTTTTGGGAATGCGTTAAATAACAATATAAATGTGTGGTAAATAATAATTGTCATAAAACGTGAAAAATCTGAATAAAACTGTAAAACATAGGGCCATTCAGTCCATTGAGTCTGCTTCACCATTCCATCATGGCTGATTTGTTTTCCCTCTCCTGCCATCTCCCCCATAATCTTTGATGCCCTGACTAATCTAGAACCTATCAGCCCCCACTTTAAATATAGCCAATAACTTGATCTCCATGGCTGTCTGCAGCAACGAATTCCACAGATTCACTGCTCTCTGGCTGAATAAAACCCTCCTCTTCGTCTCTGTTCTGAAAGGACTGTTACGTATCCCGTAACTGGATCACTTACCAGCAAAGATAGAGAGGTCCGTTGAAGTCTGATGTCACTATTTTCAAACGTTTTTATTTATAAAGGGGCACAAAAGTAAGGTTAATACAAACATTCAGATAATGCACGTCGTCAATACTCAATCTAAAGCGCGGGTATAGTAATAATCATCATTAAGAAATAAGCTCTGCTGTTGTCTAGGGGATAATATATTGTCCGTTGGAAATATAAAAGTCACTCAGAAGTCTGCAGGCTTCAGCCTTTTGGGAATCGCTGGGTTTCACGTGTGGCGACAGAGAGAGAGAGATTGGTGAGGAAAGGAAGAACTTGCCCGGGTCTTTAAGAAGCAACTCTGGTGAATCAGGGGAGCATTGGTTCCCTGTTGTTAGTTCGAAGTCCTTTTCGGTGTTATCAGCCACCCGCTCCTCAGGCAAAAGGAGAAACGGAACGCACGTGGCTTTCTTCAAAATGGCTTCCCGCTACGACGGGATCGCTATCGGCTCTTTTTGGTGCGTTTGAAGGGGCTGTCCCCCTTAGACCCTCCTTTATACTTCCTCACGGGGTCGCAGGTGTCAATCAGGTTGGGATGATGCAATCTCTCTCTCAACCAGTCCACTTTGCCCGAGGGCTTTACACGTGGTCTCCATGAGACAATAGTCAATGTTGCTTTATTTTGCATCCCGGTGGAACACGGTATTCGGCACATCTCTCTCTCTCCCACTTCCTGGGTCTATTCAGCACGTCTCTCTCTCTCTCTCCCACTTCCCCCCCCCCCCCCTCAACTAGTGCTCTTGCGATTCTCACAAAAGAGGGGGCTGGGATCATAACAGGACATTGTTCTATTCTGAGGTTGTGCCCTCTGGTCCTAGACTCCCCTGCTCCAGGAAACCGAGGCATTTCAATATTCGGCCGGTTTTATTGAGATCTTACCCCATTCTTCCAAACCTTCAAGCACTGCATAATGCAACTGTTCAGGACAAACCCCAGCAAGTAGCTGACGGGGTCGGTTGCCCAGCGATAGGAAGGATCTGATTAAGCTGGGAAGGGTGCAAGAAAGATTCATGAAGATGTTACCATGACCGGAGGATGTATATCGTACAGGGTGGAGAAATGTCTCTCCCAAAGGAGGTGTGAGGCACTTCTTCCCTCCACTGGGCTACAGGTCACCCTTGGGCAAGGTGTAGCACCAGGGTCAGGGGAGCAGGCAGTCGATGGTCCATATCACAAGTCCTGGAAGGACCCTGGTTGCTCACGTCCAATGACGTGGCACTTAGCAAACGAATGGGCTAATCATGAGCCGATTAACCTCCGCTTTAGATATCCCCAATGACTGTGATGGTAACAGTGTAGTTAAAGATCAGCTTTGTTCTGCACACGTCCATCAGACGGTGAAAAGCCTGGTCGGGGTGGATGACCAACACAGTCCAAGGATGTGCCGGGGGCAGCCCGCGAGTATCAGCACGGTGCCGGCCCCCCCCCCCCCTCCCCCGTCTCGCTAACTCGAACCCGCTCGCCGTTGGAAGGCGGGCGGAAACTGGCGGACGGAACGTGCAAGCTCCTCGCCGACAGCAGTGGCAAATGAACCCACATTGCTGGCGTTGTGAGGCGCCACGCTGGCCTCTGTGCTGGCGGATAACGTTAAGCCGGTGTCCGGTCGACCTCAACGGGACGCAGTTAGACCTCTGCCCCTGGGGTGAGGCGAGCACGCAGCTCCTCCCTCGTGCAGTTCCCAGAGTGTGCCGCTCTCTACAGCTGGGTTGTAAACGGGGATTACCTTCTACCCTCAGAGGCGCAAATCAACCTCACGGCCTGTATATAAACCCCTGGAGCAGCGGAGATCTAAGAGAGGTTTACACGATTATGAGGGGCATAGAGAGAGTGGACAGGGGGTATCTGTTTCCCAGGGTTGAAATATCTAATACCAGAGGGCATTCATTGAAGGTGAAGGGGGGTAAGTTTTTTACTCAGAGTGGTGGATGCCCTGCCTGGTACGGTGGTAGAGGCAAATAAATTAGAGGCTTTTAAGATATGTTTGGATAGGCACATGGAGTGAGGAAGATGGAGGGATATGGACATGGTGTCGGGAGGAGGGATTGAGAACCTATTAACCTCTGCTTTAAATATACCCATTGAGGTGCCCACAAGACAAAGGAGCAGAATTTGCCCATCGAGTCTGCTCCACCATTCCATCGTGGCTGTTTAAGTAACACTGTTAACCCCATTCTCTTGCTAGCCCGATAGGTTAGGATGTTTTCTATAGTGCCCAGGACAGAGCCCCAGAATAGGAGAACGTTGATTTACAACTGAGATGATGCGGAATAACTTTAGCCACAGGTTAGTGGAATTTGTTGCTGTGGAGGCCAACTCATTGGGTGCGTTTAAAGTGGAGGTTGATGGCATCTTGATCAGTCAGGACTTCAAAGGTTACGGGCAGAAGGCAGGAGCATGAGGTCAACAGTGATAATAAATCAGCCATGATGGAATGGTGGAGCAGACCTGATGGGCTGAATGGTCTCATTCTGCTCCTTTGTCTTATGGCCTTATCTAATGAGGGACCTGTAAGCCTCCACTTTAAATATACCCAATGGTTGGCCTGAACGTGGCAAAGGATTCCACAGGTTCAGCAACCTCTGGCTCAAGAAATATATCAAACTGGTATTGTTCTGCTTTCTTTTAGCAAGATCGGCCTTTCATTTGAGAGTTGGTGTGTGTCTCTTTCCCAGCCTGAGAAGGGGAGGTGTTTGTGTGTAGGCACGCGAGGGGAGGACATTGTGTTGGAGAGGGAGAGATGCTGTGCTCATTAGAAGGATGTGTGTGTGTGTGTGTGTGTGTGTGTGAGAGAGAGAAGGAAGGTGTAAGTCTGTACACACGCACATGGGGGAGGTGTGCCTCTTCACTCGGTGGACGAGAGAGAGAGAGTGTGCAGCCAATCAGAAGGGGAGAGAGAATTCCAGAAGCCTGTGCCTGGGAGGCGAGTTTGGTCTGAGGGTGACCCACGGGGTGAGAGGCAGAGCTGTCATTGTGGGGAAGTGCTTGGCACTGTGTGTTAAAGAGACTGCTGCCCCATAGCCTGCTGGCAATTCTAGACCATCAGACTATAACTCTACCCACAAGCATTCTCCATCTGCCCTCTGGTCCTAGACTCCCCCATTATAGGAAACATCCTCTCCACAACCACTCTATCTGTGTCCTCTGGTCCTAGACTCCCCCACTATAGGAAACATCCTCTCCATGTCCACTCTATCTGTGTCCTTTGGTTCTAGACTCCCCTACTATAGGAAACATCCTCTCCACATCCACTCTATCTGTGTCCTCTGGTCCTAGACTCCCCATTATAGGAATCCTCTCCACGTCCACTCTATCCGTGTCCTCTGGTCCTAGACTACCCATTATAGGAAACATCCTCTCCACGTCCACTCTATCTGTGTCCTCTGGTCCTAGACTCCCCCACCATAGGAAACATCCTCTCCACGTCCACTCTATCTGTGTCCTCTGGTCCTAGACCCCCCCCCCACTATAGGAAACATCCTCTCCACTTCCACTTTATCTGTGTCCTCTGGTCCTAGACTCCCCATTATAGGAAACATCATGTCCACTCTATCTGTGTCCTCTGGTTCTAGACTCCCCTACTATAGGAAACATCCTCTCCACATCCACTCTATCTGTGTCCTCTGGTCCTAGACTCCCCCACTATAGGAAACATCCTCTCCACATCCACTCTATCTGTGTCCTCTGGTCCTAGACTCCCCTACTATAGGAAACATCCTCTCCACATCTTCTCTATCTGTGTCCTCTGGTCCTAGACTCCCCCTCTATTGGAAACACCCTCTCCACATCCACCCTTTTGAGGCCTTTCAATATCTGTGTTGGTTTCATCGTTTCTGAAGATGACATGCCTGTGGTAGGCATGTGAAAAAGTTGTACCGGGGCAGTTCCCTCTCTTGGCCTCAAAAATCTTGGTCCACTGGTACAAAGCATCATCGTGGCCAGAGTCTTCCTCGGCTGCAGTGGATAGTTGTGACGCCTCTGTGCCACGTCATGCTCTTTTCTCTCCACTGTGTATTGTCCGTTGGATCCCGTCCGCCGGAGCTGACCGCATGCTGGGGTAGGCGTGTCCCCGTCTCACCTGGGTTGGAGGTTCCCAGCTACCCCCACCTGGAGCAGCCTGCCTGTCGAAACGATGTGCCGGGGTGTGGCCGCTGTCCCAGGCAAATGGTTATTTGCAGCCACCGCTGAGAGCTGACTGTCCGTTGGGGACCAAAGGCGAGTGAGCTGCCCTGGGCAGAGTTCAACAAGCCCGCCAGCGGAGGTGCTGTCACTCCCTGGAAACCCCATACACCCCAGTATTTACTCGGTTTCTGTTTGATCCTTTCCCTTTTGTTCTTCAGAATTCTGCTTTAGCCACACTTGGAGTACTGTGTCCAGTTCTGGTCGCCTCACTATAGGAAGGATGTGGAAGCATTGGGAAGGGTACAGAGGAGATTTACCAGGATGCTGCCTGGTTTAGAGAGTATGGATTATGTTCAGAGATTAAGGGAGCTAGGGCTTTACTCTTTGGAGAGAAGGAGGATGAGAGGAGACATGATAGAGGTGTACAAGATATTAAGAGGAATAGACAGAGTGGACAGCCAGCGTCTCTTCCCCAGGGCACCACTGCTCAATACAAGAGGACATGGCTTTAAGGTAAGGGGAAGGAAGTTCAGGGGGATATTAGAGGAAGGTTTTTCACTCAGAGAGTGGTTGGTACGTGGAATGCACTGCCTGAGTCAGTGGTGGAGGCAGATACACTAGTGAAGTTTAAGAGACTGCTAAACAGGTATATGGAGGAATTTAAGGTGGGGGGTTATATGGGAGGCAGGGTTTGAGGGTCAACACAACATTGTGGGCCGAAGGGCCTGTACTGTGCTGTATTCTATGTTCTAAACTCCAGCGAGTACAGGCCCAGAGCCATCACACAATCCTGCATGAAGCTGTCATGTATTTTTCATTAGTTTCGCCCCTTGTTCTAAATTCTGAAGGTTACAGGCACTCTCTGTTTATCCCTCCTTACCCCTGTCACCCAAATGACGCTGAGATGTTGAAATCGAAACCAGATCCACCACTTCTGCTGGCAGCTTGTTCCACTCTCACAGCACCCTCTACGCAAAGAAATTCCCCTTTGGGTTCCCCTTAAATGTCTTAATTTTCACCTTTAACCTATGACCCCTAGTCCTCATCTCACTCAGCCTCTGTGGGAAAGGCCTGCTTGCATTTGCCTTATATACCCCTCATACCTCTGTCAAATCTCCCCTCATTCTCCTACATCCTAGGAGAGGTAGGTAGGGGTTCCCAACTATTTTTGTGCCACTTTAACTGAGGGGGTCTGTGAACTGCTGGCTTAGGGTAAAGCATTCCTCTCGTGGGATGATGTTGTCTGGTGAATCCCCTTTGGACTTTGCCCACTGTGAAGTTCTGTCGTTGACTGGGGGTAGAGGAGGTGGTCAAGTAATATCATGAAGGATCCTACCCGCCCTGCTCACAGATTGTTTGTCCCACTCCCTTCAGGGAGGAGGCTACGTAGCATCCACACCAGGACCACCAGACTCAAAAACAGTTACTTTCCCCAAGCAGTGAGGCTGATCAACACCCCCACCCACCAACCCCACCCCTCCACACCCCCAACCACCACTACTCTTTCATTCCCTGTCACCTCGTGTACAGACACTCCTGTGCCTAGTGTCACTGTATGAACGTACAAACTGCATATAAGCTGTCAGTTATTTATATTTATTGCTTTTTTATTATTATTGTGTTCTCTATCTTGTGTTTTTTTTGTGCTGCCTCATTCCCAGAAATACAATTATTCTTTCCTTCTTTACACCTGTATACTGGAAAAGACATTAATCTCTCTCCCTCTCACCAGGAGCAAGCTGTCCCGGGACTGCCTCCAGTTGCCGGTGACCACTTTGTTACGTGACAGCAGTACAATGCAATACATAATAAAGGCCAAAAACTGTGAGCAGATATATGTTAAATAGTTAAATCAAGTAAGTAGTACAAAAATAGAAATTAAAAAAGTAGTGAGGTAGTGCTCACAGTTTCAGTGTCCATGCAGAAATCAGATGGCGGGGAGTGGGGTGGGGGGGAAGATGTTGTTCCTGAACCGTTGAGCGTGTGTCTTCAGGCTTCTGTCCCTCCTCCCTGATGGTCGTATTGAGAAGAGGGCATGACCTGGTGCTGGGGGTCCTCGATGATGGATGCCACCTTTTTGAGGCATTGCTCCTTGACGATGTCCTGGATACAATGGAGGCTAGTGCCCATGATGGGGGTCACTGGGTTTACAACTCTCCGTAGCTCACTTCGATCCTGTGCAGTAGTCTGACCAACCCCGCTCCTCCCCATACCAGAGGGTGATGCAGCCAGTCAGAATGCTCTCCACGGTACATCTGTAGAAATCTGCAAAGGTTTCCTAAACATTTAAAGTACATTTATTATCAAAGTAGTAATTCATCTTCACAAAAACAGACACAAAACAAAGAAACACCCTGGAACTCTTTCAAAGAGAAATGTCAACCCCAACCCCACCAGGCATGAAGAAGTGAATTGCACAAACAGCAAAGACGAAGGAAAGAAAATGAGTGAGAAATATAGAATATAAAACTGAAAATCAGAAGGGTGCAGGTATATCCAGTGTTCAGTTCAGTTCATCTCAATGCTGAATGAAGTAAAAAAATAGCCGGGGGGATTGTGCAAAAATCTTCAGCAGGGTATGCTGACGCGGGAGGCAGAATAACAACGTGCATTTCTGTAGCTGTCCAACTCGTCCTGAAGCACCTTACAGCCAGTGAAATGACCAAGGATGGACACCTGTCTACTGCAGGAACTTCCAAGCAGTTTAGTCCCACCGCTGCCTGTAAGCAGTTTGTACGTTCTCCCCGTGGGTTTCCTCCGGGTGCTCCAGTTTCCTCACGCAGTCCAAAGACCTATGGATTAGTAGGTTAATTGGTCTCATGGGTGTATTGAGGCAGTGCGGGGTCTCATTGGGTTGGTGGGGCCTGTATCTCTAAATAAATAAAGTTTAAAGAAACTTATCGCAGAGAGTAATAGATAGAGACGTTAAAGTGAGAAGACATCAAGGTATTCATGAGGGTTAAGACTGTGTGTGTGTGTGTGTTCGTGTCATGGTCTTGACACCAGATCGGGCACCACTGGCGTAGCGGTTACGTGAACCTATTACAGGTCGGCACTTCAGAGTTCAATTCCAGTGCCCTCCGTAAGCAAGTTTTAACTTCCCATCCCGTGTGCTCGTGGTTTGCTCTGGGTGCTCCAGTTTTCTCCCACAGTCCAAAGGGGTACCGGTTAATTGGTCATTGTAAATTGTCCCTTGATTAGGCGGGGTTAAATTGCCGGGTTGCTGGGTGGGGCGAATAGAAGCTGTGATGGGCCTGTTTCATACCGTGTCTCTAAATGAATCCTGGTCTTCAGTTTCTTCCTCCCACAGTCCAACGTGCACTCCGATCAGATTCCTCCTTCTTCAGCCCTTTTACCTCTTACACCCAACACCTCCTAGCTTCCCCCTCCCCTACCCACTCACCTTTCCATCACCATCTATCACCTGCCAGCTTGTACACCTCCCTCCACCTTTTTATTCTGGTTTCTGCCCCCTTCCTTTCCAGCTCTGATGAGGGTTCACAGCCCGAAACGTCGACTGTTTATTCCCCTCCATTGATGTCACTTGACCTGCCGAGTTCCTCCAGCATTGTGTGTGTGTTGCTCGGATTTCCAGCATCTGCAGAAGCTCTTGTGTTTATCATCCAGTGGAAACAGCGAACTGCTGGTCTCCGCTTTCACTGTTGCAGGAGTGATCTCTCTCCCTTGCTGGAGAGAGAGAGAGAGAGTGAGCCTGTCTGATGCCGAAATTTTGGGATGTGGACTGAAGTTTTTATAGACTATGTGAGGAGTAAGGATTTCAGGCTGTATACTGTATACAGTCTCTGATATTAAATTGTCTGTGAGGAGTATGAATTTCAGGCTGTATACTGTATACAGTCTCTGATATTAAACTGTCTGTGAGGAGTAAGAATTTCAGGCTGCATACTGTATACAGTCTCTGATATTAAATTGTCTGTGAGTACGAATTTCAGGCTGTATACTGTATACTGTCTCTGATATTAAATTGTCTGTGAGGAGTATGAATTTCAGGCTGTATACAGTCTCTGATATTAAATTGTCAGTGAGGAGTACGAATTTCAGGCTGTATACTGTATACAGTCTCTGATATTAAATTGTCTGTGAGTACGAATTTCAGGCTGTATACTGTATACAGTCTCTGATATTAAATTGTCTGTGAGTACCAATTTCAGGCTGTATACTGTATACAGTCTCTGATATTAAATTGTCTGTGAGTATGAATTTCAGGCTGTATACTGTATACAGTCTCTGATATTAAATTGTCTGTGAGGAGTACGAATTTCAGGCTGTATACAGTCTCTGATATTAAATTGTCTGTGAGTATGAATTTCAGGCTGTATACTGTACACAGTCTCTGATATTAAATTGTCTGTGAGGAGTACGAATTTCAGGCTGTATACTGTATACAGTCTCTGATATTAAATTGTCTGTGAGGAGTACGAATTTCAGGCTGTATACCGTATACAGTCTCTGATATTAAATTGTCTGTGAGGAGTACGAATTTCAGGCTGTATACCGTATACAGTCTCTGATATTAAATTGTCTGTGAGGAGTACGAATTTCAGGCTGTATACTGTATACAGTCTCTGATATTAAATTGTCTGTGAGGAGTACGAATTTCAGGCTGTATACTGTATACAGTCTCTGATATTAAATTGTCTGTGAGGAGTACGAATTTCAGGCTGTATACTGTATACAGTCTCTGATATCAAATTGTCTGTGAGGAGTACGAATTTCAGGCTGTATACTGTACACAGTCTCTGATATTAAATTGTCTGTGAGTACGAATTTCAGGCTGTATACTGTACACAGTCTCTGATATTAAATTGTCTGTGAGGAGTACGAATTTCAGGCTGTATACTGTATACAATCTCTGATATTAAATTGTCTGTGAGGAGTACGAATTTCAGGCTGTATACTGTATACAGTCTCTGATATTAAATTGTCTGTGAGGAATACGAATTTCAGGCTGTATACTGTATACAGTCTCTGATACTAAATGGAACCCTTTGATCCTGTACCTCCTCACCTTTTGGAACAAGACTTGTCTTGTTTATCCTGAGCATGCAGTGGTTGAACGAAATTGTATACCGATACCATCCGCCATCCTCTCTGAGGCAGACCTGAGTTGTCGCCAGCAATGAAGAAAGGGCGTGCAGTCCTTTGTGCTAAATGCTCAGCTTGTATCTTTTACTGTACTCGTTTTAAGTTCCAACCCCACTGATTATACAGGGTTTAAAATGTCCCTGTGCTGAGAAATAGATACGTCGGTTTTGGTTATCTCAATGGGGGAGATCAGTGGAGACGATGGAGATACCTGAGCTTGCAATGTAATATTGCTAATGAAAGATGAATTGCCTCACCCATCAGGCTGAAACCAAGCCTCATTAGTAATCGCTGTACTCAGTGTCAGCAGTGGGGTGTGACACTCAACTGGAAAGTGGGAAGGAGAACATGAGCAAAACGGTGGCACCCATCATTACGGGCTCCATCAGGGAGTGGGTACAGGAGCCTGAAGACATACACTCAGCGTTTCAGGAACAGCTTCTTCCCCTCTGCCATCCGATTTCTGAATGGACATTGAACCCATGAACACTACCTCACTACTTTATGTTTCTATTTTTTTGCACTACATATTTAATTTAACTATTTAATATATACAGTTACTGCAATTCAGTTTTTTCTCTGTTATTGTGTACTGCATTGTACAGCTGCCGCAAAGTTAACACATTCCGGACATATGCCAGTGATATTAAACCTGGCTGATTCGGTCGGCAGTCCGTTAACACTTTCACCCCCTGGATCAGAGGGTGGGGGAAGGGGGAAGGCTGACACTACAATATTAAGGGCTTGTGCTAATGTTATTTTCTGTGACTGGATGCGCTATCGTTACTATATGTGGTGTGTGTGACTGTATGAACTGTGTTTGCACCTCGACCCTCGGAAGAACACTGTTTCGTTTAGCTGTAGACGTGGGTGTTGAACTTGAACTTGAAGGGGCATCGACTCGTAAACTGTCTCAAGAGATTCTGGAGACACGCACATGCACACACTCTCACTCTCACACTCACACTCACATTCACACACCCACACTCACACTCACACTCACACACCCACACTCACACTCACACCCCACCCACACTCACACACACACCCACTCTCACACCCCACACACACTCACACTCTCACTCTCACCCACACCCACACTCACACTCACACTCTCACACACTCACACACTCACACTCCCACACTCTCACTCTCACCCACACCAACACCCACCTCACATACTCACACCCACACAGACACACACTCACACTCCCACACCCACACCCACACTCACACTCCCACACCCATATACCCACACTCACACCCACACTCACACTCCCACACCCACACTCACACACACTCACACACACTCACACACTCACACTCCCACACCCACAGCCACACCCACACCCACACTCACATACTCACACCCACACTCACTCACTCTCACACACTCACACCCACACTCTCACTCTCACCCACACCCACCTCACATACTCACACCCACAGCCACACTCACACACACTCACACACTCACACTCCCACACCCACACTCTCACTCTCACCCACACCCACACTCACGCTCACACTCTCACCCACACCCACCTCACATACTCACACCCACACCCACACCCACAGCCACACTCACACACACTCACACACTCACACTCCCACACCCACACTCTCACTCTCACCCACACCCACACTCACGCTCACACTCTCACCCACACCCACCTCACATACTCACACCCACACCCACAGCCACACTCACACACACTCACACACTCACACTCCCACACCCACAGCCACACCCACACCCACACTCACACTCCCACACTCTCACTCTCACCCACACCCACCTCACATACTCACACCCACACCCACACTCCCACACCCACACTCTCACACCCACACTCACACTCACACTCTCACTCTCACCCACACCCACACTCACACCCACACTCACACTCACACTCTCACTCTCACCCACACCCACACCCACCTCACATACTCACACTCACACTCACACTCCCACACCCACACCCACACCCACACTCACACACACTCACACTCACACACACACACTCCCAATCTCACACCCACACTCACACACACTCACACTCACACACACTCACACTCACACTCTCACACCCACACTCCCACACCCACATCCACACTCACTCTCCCACACCCACACCCACACTCACACTCTCACACCCACACTCACACTCACACTCTCACACACTCACACTCCCACACCCACACTCACACTCCCACACCCACACACACTCACACTCACACACACTCACACTCCCACACCCACACTCACACTCCCACACCCACACTCACACTCCCACACCCACATCCACACTCACTCTCCCACACCCACACTCACACTCACACTCTCACACCCACACTCACACTCACACTCTCACACACTCACACTCCCACACCCACACTCACACTCCCACACCCACACTCACACTCCCACACCCACACACACTCACACTCACACACTCACACTCACACTCCCACAGCCACATACCCACACTCACGGTCACACTCACACACACAATGCTGGAAGAGCTCAGCAGGTCAGGCAGCCTCTGTGGAAATTAATAAACAGTGGACATTTCAGGTCTGGAAAGGAAGGGGGCAAGGCACCAGAATAGGGAGGGGGGAGTACAAGCTGTCAGGTGATAGGTGAGATCAGGTGAAGGAGTGGGGATGAAGTAAGAAGCTGGGAGGTGATAGGTGGAAGGGGTAAGGGGCTAAACAAAAAGGAATCTGATAGGACGGGGCGGTGGAGTGGGCTATCTATAACGACAGTGCAGACTGTAACCGATACAGGGATCTCTTGGCCTCCCCACTCACAGTGGAGGGAATGTCACCTCACTCGTGAGAGGGAGAGGCTGTGGGATGTCAGACTGTGGTTTCCGATGGTTCCTGGTCTCTTTGGGGGGGCTTTGCTATTGCTTGGGTGGAGTTGGTGGGGGGGGGGGTTAGTGCCTTTGCTGGAGCAAGTGTGGGGGAGGGGTAGTGTTGATGTTTCTGCTGCTGCTTGTGCGTGCGAGGGGGAGGGGGCCTTGGGGGCTCAACACTTTCATGTTATCATTCTTAGTTGTAATTTTCTGGAAGTCTGTGAGGAGTAAGAATTTCAGGGTTGTCTCTGATATCAAATGGAACTGTTGAACCATAGGAAGACGGGAAGTTGCTGGAGACACAGGCAGAGGTTTAGACAGATGAGGTGAGAAGTGGGGTGAGAGGGTAGCCGGAATGGGAAATGGGGAGAATAGAGGAGGTGGGACTGTGGGTGGTGGGGGGGGGGGATGACCAGAAGTGAGAGAAATTGATGTTCCTGCTGTCAGGTTGGAGGCTGCCCAGCTGGACTATGAGGTGCTGCTCCTCCACCCTGAGGGGGGCCTCGTCGTGACAGTAAGGGAGGCCGGACCAACATTTCGGCACGGGGAAGGCAAATTGAAATGGGAGATCACCAGGAAGTCCTGCAGTTTGCAGTGGGCAGAGTGACGGCGATCGGCAAAGTGGTTCCCATCGATCGACGTCTGGCCTCACCGACATGGGGGGGGGGGGGGGGGTCACGCTGCGCGCATCGGGAACAGGAGGGGACCCTGCGAGACTCGCATGTGACCTGTCACCTCACCTGCAAGGACTGCGTGAAGCCTGAGGTAGGGAAGGCTTGCCTGGCCTCGGCTCTGAGGTCAGACGGACAGAGCTACCGCCCACGTGTGTTTGGATGAGAGCAGTACATCCGGTCCTGGGGGTCAGTCTGACTCCCCTGTCGCGCAGATGCCTCTCGCACGGGTAGGGTCCTCACCTTGGGTCTGTAGGCCTACGTCTGTGTCTGCTGGAGGCTTGGCCTGGAGTAAGGGACTGTGTATGTGGATGAGAGGGAGGGAGGGAGGAAGGAATGGTACTTGCTTTTCTGTTGTTGCCTTCTGTGTTTTCCTGCTGATCATCGCGGCCACGCTACGTTAACGCCAGAATGTGCGGAGCCACTAGCGGGCCGCCCCCAGCACACCCTCGGGTGCGTCGGCTGTTAACACAAGCATTTCACTGTATATCTCGACGTACGTGTGACAAAATAAATCTCGACCTCGAACTCTGTACTGGGGCAAATCTTGAACGAAACCCGGAGGTTTGAGACCATCTTGTGTGCGACTCGTTATGAGTATATACCCTGCAGATTGTCAGCCCGAGTGTGGCTGTGTCACCAGTGGCCTGACCACTTTCAAGTCTCTTCATCTCATGGTCTTGATATTGATTGCTTATTTATTTACTTATCTTTGTCTTTTTTTCTTTCTGTATTTGCTGTTTTTGCACATTAGCTGGTTGTCCACCCTTTTGGGGGGGCAATATACCTACTTTGGTAATAAATTCACTTTGAACTTTGTCCTCTGTAGAAGCACACAGAACGGAGACAGCCCCGTTGATCTTTCAGTCCCTGTCCACACTCAGCCCGTTACCTCTCCCACCTAACATCACCACGCTTCTCATTTCATCACCCCTTCCCTACCCACTGCGTCCCCCCTCACCTGGCAGCTTGTACCCCTCCCACTTTCTGATGCTGGCGTCTGCCCCCTTCCTCTCCAGTCTCGATGAAGGGTCTCGGCCCGAAACGTCGACTGTTTATTCTCCTCCATAGACGCTGCCTGACCTGCTGATATCCTCTGGTATTTAGTGTGTTGCATAGGATGTTTGAAGTGGCAGAGTTTGAGGGGGTGACCTGTGATCTTTGTAATGATTAGCTTTATAGCGAACATTGAAACATACAGTGAAATGTGTCATTTACATCAGCAATGTGCTGGGGAACAACCTGCACCAACATAGCATGCACACAACTTACTAACCCTAACCGGTACATCTTTGGACTGTGGGAGGAAACCAGAGCACCCGGAGGAAACCCACACGGCCATGGGGAGAACGTACAAACTCCTTACGGACGGCTGTTGGAATTGAACCCTGATCGTACAGCTGACCTGTAAAACGTGACACCAGCCGCTATGTCACCATTATAGACGAAGTTTATAAAATTCAGTGATTCACAGCACATTCGTTATCAAAGTATGTACACAAAATACAACTTTGAGATTTGTCTTCCCACAGGCAGCCACACAACAAAGAAACACCATGGAACCCGTTCAGGAAAATGTCAAACAGCCAGAGCGGGAAAAAAGAACAAATTGCGCAAACGGTAAAAAGCAATCAGATGACACAGGGAATATCAAACATCGAAACAGGAGTCCAGTTCAGTTCCACGCCACTAGCGACTGCACGCCGCAGGGCAAAGCGCTCTTCACAGTCCGCATCAATCAAACAACCCAAAAGCAGCAAAAATTCAGTAACTGGAATCCAGGAACACATGCACCATGACCCTCAAGGTCCACAGTCTTGAAACATGGATCCCAGGACTCCCGCAGTTGCCTCCAACAGTAACAAACCTGAGGGAGAGGAAGGCCAGTGAAACGCAGACAGCGCCGAGCACCCACCCGTCCTCATCGACTTCACACTCGCTCAGCGTCTCAAGCAGAGAGAGGCAATGGAGTCGATCCTGGGCTCACATCCCCGTCTCAATCGGGGAGAGGCAATGGAGTCGATCATGGGCTCCCATCCCCGTCTCAATCGGAGAGAGGCAATGGAGTCACTCCTGGGCTCACATCCCCGTCTCAGTCGGAGAGAGGCAATGGAGTCGATCATGGGCTCACATCCTCATCTCAATCAGAGAGAGGCAATGGAGTCGATCCTGGGCTCACATCCCCGTCTCAATCGGAGAGAGGCAATGGAGTCGATCCTGGGCTCACATCCCCGTCTCAATCGGAGAGAGGCAATGGATTCGATCCTGGGCTCACATCCACATCTCAATCGGAGAGAGGCAATGGAGTCGATCCTGGGCTCACATCCCCGTCTCAATCGGAGAGAGGCAATGGAGTCGATCCTGGGCTCACATCCCCGTCTCAAGCAGAGAGAGGCAATGGAGTCGATCATGGGCTCACATCCCCGTCTCAATCGGAGAGAGGCAATGGAGTCGACCATGGGCTCCCATCCCCGTCTCAATCGGAGAGAGGCAATGGAGTCGATCCTGGGCTCACATCCCCATCTCAATCGGAGAGAGGCAATGGAGTCGACCTTGGGCTCCCATCCCCGTCTCAATCGGAGAGAGGCAATGGAGTCGATCCTGGGCTCACATCCCCGTCTCAATCGGAGAGAGGCAATGGAGTCGATCATGGGCTCACATCCTCATCTCAATCAGAGAGAGGCAATGGAGTCGATCCTGGGCTCACATCCCAGTCTCAATCGGAGAGAGGCAATGGATTCAATCATGGGCTCACATCCCCGTCTCAATCGGAGAGAGGCAATGGAGTCGATCGAGGGCTCCCATCCCCGTCTCAATCGGAGAGAGGCAATGGATTCGATCATGGGCTCACATCCCCGTCTCAATTGGAGAGAGGCAATGGATTCGATCATGGGCTCACATCCCCATCTCAATCGGAGAGAGGCAATGGAGTCGATCGAGGGCTCCCATCCCCGTCTCAATCGGAGATTGGCAATGGAGTCGATCCTGGGCTCACATCCCCGTCTCAATTGGAGAGAGGCAATGGAGTCGATCATGGGCTCACATCCCCGTCTCAATCGGAGAGAGGCAATGGAGTCGATCATGGGCTCACATCCCCGTCTCAATCGGAGAGAGGCAATGGAGTCGACCATGGGCTCACATCCTCGTCTCAATCGGAGAGAGGCAATGGAGTCGATCATGGGCTCACATCCCCGTCTCAATCGGAGAGAGGCAATGGATTCACTCCTGGGCTCACATCCCCGTCTCAATCGGAGAGAGGCAATGGAGTTGATCATGGGCTCCCATCCCCGTCTCAATCGGAGAGAGGCAATGGAGTCACTCCTGGGCTCACATCCCCATCTCAATCGGAGAGAGGCAATGGAGTCGATCATGGGCTCCTATCCCCGTCTCAATCGGAGAGAGGCAATGGAGTCGATCATGGGCTCCCATCCCCGTCTCAATCGGAGAGAAGCAATGGAGTCGATCATGGGCTCACATCCCCATCTCAATCGGAGAGAGGCAATGGAGTCGATCATGGGCTCCCATCCCCGTCTCAATCGGAGAGAGGCAATGGAATCGATCATGGGCTCCCATCCCCGTCTCAATCGGAGAGAGGCAATGGAGTCGATCATGGGCTCCCATCCCCGTCTCAATCGGAGAGAGGCAATGGAGTCGATCATGGGCTCCCATCCCTGTCTCAATCGGAGAGAGGCAATGGAGTCGATCATGGGCTCCCATCCCCGTCTCAATCGGAGAGAGGCAATGGAGTCGATCCTGGGCTCACATCCCCATCTCAATCGGAGAGAGGCAATGGAGTCGATCATGGGCTCCCATCCCCGTCTCAATCGGAGAGAGGCAATGGAGTCGATCATGGGCTCCCATCCCCGTCTCAATCGGAGAAAGGCAATGGAGTCGATCATGGGCTCACATCCTCATCTCAATCGGAGAGAGGCAATGGATTCGATCATGGGCTCACATCCCCGTCTCAATCGGAGAGAGGCAATGTAGTCGATCCTGGGCTCACATCCCCGTCTCAATCGGAGAGAGGCAATGGAGTCGATCCTGGGCTCACATCCCCGTCTCAATCGGAGAGAGGCAATGGAGTCACTCCTGGGCTCCCATCCCCGTCTCAATCGGAGAGAGGCAATGGAGTCGATCATGGGCTCACATCCCCGTCTCAATCGGAGAGAGGCAATGGAGTCGATCCTGGGCTCACATCCCCGTCTCAATCGGAGAGAGGCAATGGAGTCACTCCTGGGCTCCCATCCCCGTCTCAATCGGAGAGAGGCAATGGATTCGATCATGGGCTCACATCCCCGTCTCAATCGGAGAGAGGCAATGGAGTCGACCATGGGCTCACATCCCCGTCTCAATCGGAGAGAGGCAATGGAGTCGATCATGGGCTCACATCCCCGTCTCAATAGGAGAGAGGCAATGGAGTCGATCATGGGCTCACATCCCCGTCTCAATCGGAGAGAGGCAATGGATTCGATCATGGGCTCACATCCCCGTCTCAATCGGAGAGAGGCAATGGAGTCGATCCTGGGCTCACATCCCCATCTCAATAGGAGAGAAGCAATGGAGTCGATCCTGGGCTCACATCCCCGTCTCAATCGGAGAGAGGCAATGGAGTCGATCGAGGGCTCCCATCCCCGTCTCAATCGGAGAGAGGCAATGGAGTCGATCCTGGGCTCACATCCCCGTCTCAATCGGAGAGAGGCAATGGAGTCGATCATGGGCTCCCATCCCCGTCTCAATTGGAGAGAAGCAATGGATTCGATCATGGGCTCACATCCTCGTCTCAATCGGAGAGAGGCAATGGATTCGATCATGGGCTCCAGGCCTCAGGCTGCATACTGCGCTCCGATCCTCACCAAACTCTCTGGAGACAGCAAAGCGTCAGATCACACCAGCGGCCCAAAACCACATCAGGATGCAAATCATGGGTTCCAACTGTGCGGTTTGGAACTAGAATAATCAAGTAGATTTGTGAACTGTCAGCAGGACATTGTCACAGGTAGATGTTTTGTTCTCTCTACCAACTTGAAGAGTGTGAGGGAGACGGAGTGGAGAGCTGGTATCTTTTCCCAGGAATGAAATGTCAAGTATTTGAGGTGCTAGAGAACAGGATTAAATGAAATGTGTTGGACAAGCTCTTTTTTTGACACGGTGATGGGCTGTGGGGTGAAAATGTTCGAGGAACTTTGTACAGATGGACACACAAAGGTGCAAGGAAAGGGAATGTGTATGTCGTGTGAACATTTCTGGGTCTCTTACCGAGGAAAGGATGTGCTGACATTGGAGAGGGTCCAGAGGAGGTTCACGGGAATGATCCCAGCAACGAAAGGGATGTTTGGTGGCTCTGGGCCTGTACTCACTAGGGTTTAAAAAAAAATGAGGCATCTCATTGAAACCCAATGAATATTGAAAGCTCTGGATGGAGGGATGTGGAGAGAATGTTTCCTATAGTGGGGGAGTCTAGGACCGGAGGACACAGATAGAGTGGATGTGGAGAGGATGTTTTTCATAGTGGGAGAGTATAGGACCAGAGGACACAGATAGAGTGGATGGGGAGAGGATGTTTCCAATAGTGGGGGAGTCTAGGACCAGAGGACACAGATAGAGTGGATCTGGAGAGGATGTTTCCTATAGTGGGGAAGTCTAGGACCAGAGGACACAGATAGAGTGGATGTGGAGAGGATGTTTCCTGTTGTGGGGGAGGCTAGGACCAGAGGACACAGATAGAGTGGATGTGGAGAGGATGTTTCCTGTTGTGGGGGAGGCTAGGACCAGAGGGCACAGCCACAGAATAGAAGGTTGTCTATGTAGAACGGAGATGAGGAGGAATTTCTTTAGCCAGAGGGTGGTGAATCTCTAGAACTCATGCCACAGAAGGCTGTGGAGGCCAAATCATTGGGAGTATTTAAAGAGAAAGTTGATAGGTACTTGATTAACCAAGGTTGTGGGGACGAGGCAAGAGAATGGGGATGAGAGGGGTAATCGTAAGCACAACGCTTTACAGTACCCGCAACCCGGGTTCAATTCTTACCACTGCCTGTAAGGAGTTTGTATGTTCTCCCCTGACTGTGTGTGTTTCCTCCGGGTACCCCGGTTTCCTCTCAAAGGCGTACTGGTAGGTAGGTTATTTGGCCATTGTAGGTTTTCCCGTGATTAGGCTCGGATTAAATCGGGGGAATCGCTGGGCGATATGGATCGAGGCGAGAAGGGTCTATTGTATCACGATAAATAAAATTCTTATTAACTGGAGCCATGGAAAGAACCATTCTGTCCCACTTTCTGCTGACACAGAGTAATAACACCAGGAAAAGGAACTTTATAAACAAGAGACACACACACACACACACACACACACACATACAGGTAGCATGTATGGAGAGGAACAAAAGGAGGTAACTTCTCTCACCCCATCACTGAAATGTTCCCACAACCAATGGACCTGCTTTCAAAGACTCTCCATCTCATGTTCTTGATATTTATTGATTTTTTATTTATTATTATTTCTTTCTTTGTGTATTTGACTAGTTTGTTGTCTTCTGCACACTGGTCCAGTCTTCATTGATCCTGCTGTGGTTACTATTCTATAGGTTTGCTGAGTGTGCCCAGAGGAAATCAAATCTCAGTGTTATATATGGTGGCGTCTATGTACTTTGATAATGAACTAGCCTTTGAACTTTTATTTGAACTCATAGGGACCCCTGACAGGTAGTGTAGAGGTTAGCACAACGCTTTACAGTACCAGTGACACAGGTTCAATTCCCACCACTTTCTGTAAGGAGTTTGTATGTTCTCCCCGTGATTATGTCGGTTTCCTCTGAGTGCTCTGGTTTCCTCCCACAGTCCAAAGACGTACCAGTTGTCAGGCTAACTCGTCATTGTAAATGGTCCCGTGGTTAGGCTGGGGTTAAATCAGGGTGGGGGGGGGGGGGTTGCTGCGTGGTGCAGTTGAAGGGCCTAGTCTGCACTGCATCTAGATAGACAAGCCAGTATGATGGAATGGCACAACAGTCTCGATGGGCCGTATGGCCTGATTATGATCTTGTGTGCAGGCAGAAGAGACTTAATTTAATTTGGCATCATGGTCGGCACACCTTTGTGGGCAGAAGGGCCTGCTTCTGTGCTGTGTTAGTGGTTAGAGCCAAATGGGTATTCACGTTACCCGCATGGGCCTGTTAACAGCATGCCCCAGTAGCTAATAAACACCGACAGAGCTGGAAAGGCACACCTTATTGGACCTTAGCTCTCAGAACTGCTCAAGTGGGAAGTTAAAGTTCAGGGTTTGTGTTTGATAGGTAAGTATGTTCTGTAATTGAAGGCCGGGCTGATGTTCCTTATTTCAACATCTGCTGTAACTGTGTGTGCGTTATGTACAAGGATGGCAAATTCTGCATTAGTTTTCAGAATCAGGTTTATTGTCACTGACACACGTTGTGGAATTTATTGCTTTTTTAAAATTGAGGTACAACGTGGAATATGCCCTTCTGGACCTTCGAGCCCCACCCCCCCACCTGATCACGGGACAATTTACGATGACTAATTAGCCTACCAACCGATACGTCTTTGGTCTGTGGGAGGAAACCCACACGGTCACAGGGAGAGTGTACAAACTCCTTAAGGCTAATTTATACTCGTGTGTTGCATCTACACCGTAGGTAACGTGTACTGTATGATGTACCTACGCCATAGGGTGACGTGCACCTCTCCAGAAAAGTTACTCACACATCACGGCGACGCAGACCGCAACAACTGTGATTGGTCCACTTGGTAGCATCGCATTTCCCCCTACGCATTTCCGGTTGCTGCTTCTCCGCCATGTCAGTAGGTTGTGCGTACACCGATGTGAAATGGATGAACCAAATCGTCAAATCTACCTGCCGACATGCGAAAATGTTTGAAGTGCATTTCCTTGTCTGTGTCTCTCACAAAGAAACTCAACACAGTGGCAGAGAAACCCCACCGCCAACCTGCGCTTTGGCACACACCAACGCATGCTCGCTACACCGTAGAGCCCATTCACAGAAGTGAAAATCAGGGTTACGGCCGAGGCTGCGGCGTAGCCCACACGCGCAAGTGTAAATCAACCTTTCCAGGCAGTGGTGGGAATTGAACCTGCACTGTGAATGTTGTGCTAACCACTACACTCCTAAGCTGCATTCTCCTCCCTTTGACACTGATGGATAATTGAGGGATCACAAACGAGCAGGAATTTTTTTAGCTAGAAGGTGGTGAATCTTTGGAATTTATTGCCGTAGGCAACTGTGGACACCAGGCCATTGGGTATATTTTTAAAGCGGAGGTTGATAGGTTCTTGATTAGTCGGGGTATCAAAGGTTACGGGGAGAAGGGGGGAGAATGGGGTTGATCAGCCATGATGAAATGGTGGAGTAGACTGGATGGGCGGAATGGCCTAGTTCGGCTCCTGTGTTCTATGGTGTTTTAATGCTTGGCCAATCAGTAATTCCTGTCCTTGCATCGAGCTGGAGTCTCCCCTTGCTTGGCTCCGAGCCGATTTGACTTGGGTGTCCTTGGTGATCACGCCTTTGGACTGTTGTAGAACTGGGAGGGGAACTTGTCAGGGTGGGTTGGGCTTGGCAGGAAGCAGGATAATCCTCAGAGGGAGGGAGGGAGGGCAGTTGATAACAAACAGTGGGAGGAGCATACATGTAGCCAAAGGCTACTGACACACAGTGGTGGAGAGAGCTTCAGCTACAGAGAGATGAGTGTGGATGGTGGCGGGAGTGTAGTTTCCAATTTAGGGTGTGGAGGTGTATTTTCCCACAGCAACCCACCCCTCCATCACTACTTTGTCAATTCCTGTCAGTCACATCATGTTCTCCCGTACCTACCGTCACTTCACAGACGCACCTTATAATCTATCTTATGTATTTATATTTGTTGTGGCTTTTAAAATAAATATGCTCTTTATCTGGCTGTGTTTTTATTACTGCTGAATCTGGCCTGGAATAGCAATGATTTCATTCTGCATATGGATACTGGAAATTAAATTAAACAATAGTGAATCTTTCTGGGCTAGCAGATTAGAAACTCTTTGTGGGATTGGAGATGCAACTGAATTGTGTTTTAACAGCAAATAAAACACGGTAAGACACAGGAGCAGAAGTGGGCTGTTGCTTCACCATTCCATCATGGCTGATTTATTATCCCTCTCAACCCCGTTTTCCTCCCTTCTTCCCGTAACCTTTGATTCCCTATCTAATCAAGAACCTAACAATCTCCGCTTTAAATGTACTCAACAACTTGGCTTCCATAGCTGTCTATGGCAAAGAATTCACCACCCTCTGGCTGAGGAAATTCCTTTAGATCTCTGTTCTAAAGAGACATTCTTCTGTTCCGAGGTGTGTCCTCTGCTCCGAGACTCCCCCACTATAGGAAACATCCTCTCCACATCCACTCTATCTGTGCCGTCTGGTCCTAGACTCTCCCACTATAGGAAACATACTCTCCACATCCACTCTATCTGTGTCCTCTGGTCTAGGATCCCCCACTATAGGAAACATCCTCTCCATATCCACTCTGTCTGTGTCCTCTGGTCCTAGAGTCCCCCACTATAGGAAACATCCTCTCCATATCCGCTCTGTCTGTGACCTCTGGTCCTAGACTCCCCCACTATAGGAAACATCCTCTCGACGTCCACTCTATCTGTGTCCTCTGGTCCTAGACTCCCCCACTATAGGAAACATCCTCTCCACATCCACTCTATCTGTGTCCTCGGGCTCTAGACTCCCCCACTATAGGAAACATCCTCTCCACGTCCACTCTATCTGTGTCCACTGGTCCTAGACTCCCCCACTATAGGAAACATCCTCTCCACATCCACTCTATCTGTGCCCTCTGGTCCTAGACTCCCCCACTATAGGAAACATCCTCTCCACATCCACTCTATCTGTGTCCTCGGGCTCTAGACTCCCCCACTATAGGAAACATCCTCTCCACGTCCACTCTATCTGTGTCCTCTGGTCCTAGACTCCCCCACTATAGGAAACATCCTCTCCACATCCACTCTATCTGTGCCCTCTGGTCCTAGACTCCCCCACTATAGGAAACATCCTCTTCACATCCACTCTATCTGTGTCCTCGGGGCCTAGGCTCCCCCACTATAGGAAACATCCTCTCCACGTCCACTCTATCTGTGTCCCCTGGTCCTAGACTCCCCCACTATAGGAAACATCCTCTCCACGTCCACTCTATCTGTGTCCCCTGGTCCTAGACTCCCCCACTATAGGAAACATCCTCTCCATATCCGTTCTGTCTAGGCTGTTCAGTGTTCAAACGAGCTTTCAATATTTGATGGGCTCCCTCGGCCCCTCGGTAGGTGATACGTTTTGCACAGGAACACCTCTCCATCTGCAAAGCCCAGCTTGATGGTATTCAAACCAATGAGCGGAAAAATGTTGGAGTCCATTATTAAGGACAAGCTATCAGCGTACTTGGAGACTAGTGATAAACTAAGTCAAATTCAGCATGGTTTCTGTAAAGGGAAATCTTGCCTGACAGATCTGTTAGAGTATTTCAAGGAAGTAACACACAGGGTAGACAAAGGAGAGGCTGTGGATGTCATTAATTTGGATTTTCAGAAGACACTCGATGATGTACCACACGAGGCAGCTTAACAAGATAAAATCCCCTGACATTACAGGAAGGTTACTGGCATGGATAGAGAAATGGCTGACAGGCAAGAGGCAGCAAGTGGGAATAAAAGATCCTTTTCTGGTTGGCTGCCGGTGACTAGTGGTGTTCCTCAGTGGTCAGTATTGGGACCGCTACTTTTCACATTGTTTGTTAATGATTTGGATAATGGAATTCATGGCTTTATGGCAAAGTTTGCAGATGATATGAAGATAGGTGGAGAGGTAGGTAGTGCTGAGGAAGCAAGGTGATTGCAGCAGGACTTAGACAAATTGGAAGAAGGGGAAAGAAATGTGTCAGATGGAATACAGTGTTGGGAAATGTATGATAATGTATTTTGGTAAAAGGAACAATAGTGTGCACTGTTATCTAAATGGGGAGAAGGTTCAAACATTAGAGGTGCAGAGAGACTTGGGAGGCCTTGTTTGAGCCTCCCAGAAGGTTAATTTACAGGTTGAGTCTGTGGTAAAGAAGGTAGATCCAATGTTGGCATTTATTTCCAGGAGATAGAATATAAAAGCAAGGAGATAATGCTGAGGCTTTACAAGACACTAGTCAGGCTGCACTTGGAGTTTTGTCAACAGTTTTAGGCCCCATATCTCAGAAAGGATGTGTTGTTGTTAGAGAGAATCCAGAGGAGGTTCACTATGATGATTTCGGAAATGAATGCGGTTAACATTTGAGGAGCATTTGGCAGCTTTTGTTCTGTACTCACTGGAATTTAAAAGAATGTGTGGGAATCTCATTGAAACCTACCAGATACTGAAAGGACTACATAGGGTGGATGTGGATGTTTCCTATGGAAGGGATATCCAGAACTAGAGCGCACAGCCTCAAAATTGAGGGGCAACCCTTTAGAACAAAGGTAAGGAGCAATGTTTTCAGCCTGAATGGTGAATCTGTGGAAAGCTCTGCCACAGACTGCATTGGAGGCCAAATTGTTAGTTTCCTGATCGGTCAGGGCATCAAAGAATATGGCGAGAAGGCAGGTTTATGGGGTTGAGTGGGATCCGGGATCAGCCATGATAGAATGGCGGAGCAGACTCGATGGGCTGAATGGCCTAATTCTGCTCTTATGTGTTACAGTTTAGGGTTAGTAAGCTGTGGGCATGCGATGTTGGCAACAGAAGCCAAGTTTAATAGATTCTATTTCTGCCCGTATTGTCCGTGAGGGGTTAATGAATCGCCAAGTGCCTTTGTTGATGGCTGTTTTCAGTTTCTGCCAAGGGTTTGAAGTGCAGAATGGTGCAATTGCTTTGAACGTTGAGTATCTTTATCACATCCACCAACTTGGTGCTGGAAGTATGGCAATGCTTACTTGCTGCCCCCAGCGCACCCTCGGACTGTTAACGCAAACGACACATTTCACAGTATTTTTTAATATACGTATGGCAGGTAAAGCTGACCCTTATCTTGTTCCTCTGACAAGAATAATCGTAATTGTTGCCATGGAAACACAGCCAAGGGGCTGTAGCTTTCTGTTTGACTCCTGCTATGGGCAGGGGTCAGTAGAAACCGACCGCGAATATTGGCAAGAATCATCCCTTACTAGGCACTCTCCAGTTACGTGTGTGTGTGTGTGTGTGTCTCGCTCTGTCTCACTCTCTCTCTCTGGCATGCTCTCTCTCGCCTTCTCTCTTTGCTGCACTGTCTCCCTGTCGTGTGCTCTCTTTAGTACTTGCTGTTGCTCTCTCTCTCTCTCTCGCTCTCCCTGTCACATGGTCTCCCTGTGGCACTTTCCTTCTCTGTTGCATTCTCTCCTTGTAGCACCTTCTCTCTCCCTCTGCCCCTGTCTCTCTGTCGCACTCTTCAGTACCGTGCACTCTCTGTCTCTGTCTCTCTGCTGTGCTCTCTATTCCCCTGCCGCTCTGATTCTCTCTCTCTGCTGCGCTCTCTCTATCACTCACTCTCTCTCTCTCTCTCTCTCCCACACGCTCTCTCTCTCGCTCTCTCACTGCTGTACTTTCTATGGCACACTATGTGCCTCTGTTGCACTCTCTGCCAGTCTCTCTCTCTCTCTCTCTCTCTCTCTCTCTCTCCCACACGCTCTCTCTCTCGCTCTCTCACTGCTGTACTTTCTATGGCACACTATGTGCCCCTGTTGCACTCTCTGCCAGTCTCTCTCTCTCTCTCTCTCTCTCTCTCTGCCACTCTCTCTCTCTCTGCTGTACTTTCTATGGCACACTCTATGTGCATCTGTTGCACTCTCTGCCAGTCTCTCTCTGCCACCCTCTCTCTCTCTCTCTCTGCCACTCTCTCTCTCTCTCTCTCTCTCTCTCTCTGTGCCACTCTCTCTCTCTCTCTCTCTCTCTGCCTCTCTCTCTCTCTCTGTGCCACTCTCTCTCTCTGCCTCTCTCTCTCTCTGTGCCGCTCTCTCTCTCTCTCTCTCTCTGTGCCACTCTCTCTCTCTCTCTCTCTCTGCCACTCTCTCTCTCTCTGTGCCACTCTCTCTCTCTCTCTCTCTCTCTGTGCCACTCTCTCTCTCTCTCTCTCTGTGCCACTCTCTCTCTCTCTGTGCCACTCTCTCTCTCTCTCTCTCTCTCTCTCTCTCTCTCTCTCTCTCTGCCTCTCACTGCTGTACTTTCTATGGCACACCCTATGTGCATCTGTCGCACTCTCTGCCATGCTCACTCTGTGTGCTGTGTATAAAATACTGTCAATCCCAGGTACATCAGTACAAGAAATGGCAGAACCAGTTTGAGGGACCGAGTGGCCCTTTCCCTTGTAAAATTTGTGAAAATCCTGGGAAGAAGCCCTTGGCTGGGATTTGGTGGATGCGGGCTTTTTGCCTGAAACCAAACTGCCTGGGAGGAGACGGAGTTGGTCGTTTCAGTGTGGATGGCTGTGGGCCTGGGTTCGGGTCCATTTTCATGCCTCCTGGAGTCAGCCCAGCTCACATGAATGAGGGATTTGATCCCCTGAAACAATTTGCATAGGGCACGAACATCTCTGCTCAGTAAGAGCTTCGCCTGACAAACATTGTGTTTGTTTAGCGCAGTGTGGGTTTTTTTCCTCGCCGAGAGCTTTCCTTTGTTGGGCTTTGCACGCTCTCAAACAAACATCAAACAGTAAAGCAGCTTAACCCTTGCTGTGCCGATGCAAATCTCGTTGGTCTCTGTCCTGATGCAGCGAGCGCCTTCTGGAAGTTGGACGCGCAGTTGGAGGTGGGCTGGGCTGGGGGAGAAGCCACAGTGTGTGGCAGTCCTTCATAGAGCAGGGAATTGAGATCCAGCATGGCAGCGCTGTCGTTATCAGAATGTCATTATGGTGCCAGCATCCCAGGTTTAATTCCCACCGTTGTCTGTAAGGTGTTTTAATGTCCTCCCCGTGACCACGTGGGTTTTCTGCAGATGCTCCGGTTTCCTCCCACAGTCCAAAGACGTACAGTTCAGTAGTCCTGAAGAATGATTTTGGCCTGAAACATCAACTGTTTATTCCTTTCCATGGATGCGCCCGGACCTTCTTCTGGGCAGTGTCTTTACAAGATGGGTGACCACCAGCCATTATCAATACTCTTCAGAGATTGTCTGCCTGGTGTCAGTGGTCACATAACCAGGACTTGTGATCTGCACCGGCTGCTCGTACGACCTGCCCCCATGTCTTCACATGACCCTGATAGGGGGGGGGGTGGGTGGCGGGAGCAGGTGCTACACCTTGCCCAGTGGTGACCCTGCAGGCTAGTGGAGGGAACCATATATCTATAGAAAATTGCACAAGCGTTTGATGACGTATTGGTGAAGTGAGGCTGCTGTGCCACCTTTGTGAATGAGTTGGACACACCTCAGAGAGATGGGCACCCGGGAAAAGTGGCAACGGGCAGAATTCAGTGTGGTCATCCATGCATGGAGGGAAAAGAGATGGGAGAGATCTTACTGGATATCTGTATGCCAGACAACGTTAAAAAGAATATTCTGCTAAGTCTTTTGAATGTGTTAATGTTCTGCCCATCCTAACATTTGAATAAGTATATAGATAGGAGGGGTTTTCAGGCTTAGGGAGCAGCTTGGTGGACAGCATGGCTAGCATGAACAAGATGGGCTGAACAACCTATTTCCTTGCTGTGTGATTCTGACTTGACGACTTTCTCCTGGAGGAATGCCGCGAGCAGAGCCTTCGGCCAGGCAAGGAATGTCTGGTTCAACCCAAGTCTGGGGCCCACCTGCTAGATTAGAGTGGGGCCCCACCAGGACCCCTGGACAGAGTAGATGTACTCCCTAGAGCTGCCCTCGAGTGAGGACCATGGTGCCCTTAGCGAAGGCTGCAATGGGAGGGAGAGGCAGGGTGAATTCTCCACTGATTTAGGGGTGGATCAAAGCACCAAAGTGCCTGTGTTTGGTTTCAAGGAGGCTGTTGTTTCATTGGTAGGTGTCGACATTCCCCACCCCATCAGTTCAATGTTACATGCTCCCCATCTCGGTCAGGTGAAGGCCATTCAGCCGGCATGCAAGTCTGTGCCTGATCTTCTGCCTCAGCGACACACTCCAGCCTTGGCCCTGTCCCTTAAATCCAAAGGACTCCTGGTTCTGTTCAAGATAAGAGGACATAGATTGAGTGGAAAGCCAGAGACTTTTTCCCAGAGTGGAAATGGCTAATACTAGGGGGCATCATGTTTGGAGGAAAGTATTGGGGGGATGTCAGAGAGCATAGGCTTTTGAGTCAGTTTACTGGCTGCCCGCCCACCTGTCCTTTCTGTGGCCAGGAGGAGTCAGTGTGAGAGGTTGCAGCCTCTACTTGAGTAGACAAAGTGTGGCGTGTGACCAAGCAGTTAAGGCGTTGGTCTAGCGATCTGAAGGTCGTGAGTTCGAGCCCCAGCCAAGACAGCGTGTTGTATCCTTGAGCAAGGCACTTAACCACACATTGCTCCAGTCCACCCAGATGAAAATGGGTACTGGCAAAATGCTGAAGGTTAATTTTGTGATGGACTGGCGTCATTCCGGGGGGAGAGGAGTCTTGTACTGTCAGTTGCTTCACGCCACAGAAATGGGCATTAGCACCAGCCTGATAAACCTATAGGGCTCGGGACAGACTTTAACTCTTAACTTGAGTATCCGAAGGGGCTGCTCCTTGAACTCTGGTTACACCCCATGTTCTTGATCCAGGCACGCAGGAGAGAGGACTGCCCAGGTCAGCTTTCTCCTGGGCCGAGATTGCCAATCCCAGGTCCAAGCAAGGGCATCCGATTGCCTTTCCCTCTTTTGGAGGTTCACCTGTCCCTGCAGAAGGAGCACGTGTTCTCGATGGACCTAACGGCAGGTTTCTGAGAAGTGTCCCCAAGCCCTTGGGGCCAACAAAGTACTTCAGAATCGACATGCATTGAGAATTAGCTTCATTGTCACTGACGTATGTCGAAAAATTTGATTTTTGCTGCTGCAGCACAGTGCAAGAAATAAAAAAAAATACAAGTTACAACTTAACTTTCAAAGTTTCCCTAAGAACATTCTCACTAAATTTTTTTCATTTTTGTGATCTCAGTTGGTCTGTAGCACCAATTCATTGGCAATCAGCCATTCCTGACGCCATTTTGTGTTTGTTTCTGAGGGAGGGTGCAGACCTCACACCCAGACACCAGCGTGCAGAAGATTCAACTATGTTGGCAGCCCTACTTGTACCGTAGGTGAACTCCTCCCCTGTGGGGGTGGCTAGCTGAGTGGCGTAGAATAACAAGTTCAAAGTAAATGTTTTATCAATCTACGTATATGTCTCCCTATACAACCCTGGGATTCATTTCCTTGTGGGCATACTCAATAAATCCATAGAATAATAACCATAACAAAATCAATGAAAGACTGCCCAACTAGGGCTTTCAACCTGAGTGCAGGTGACCAGAAACTATGCAAATATAAAAAGAAGAAATAATAATGAAAAATAAATAAGCAATAATACCTAGAACGTGTGATGAAGAGTCTTTGAAAGTGAGTCCATAGACTTGTGGGAAGATTTCAGTGAAGGGACAAGTGAAGTTGAGTGGAGATATCCCCTCTGGTTCAGGAGCCTGATGATTGAGGAGTGATTACCATTCCTGAATCTGGTGGTGTGGGTAAGGCAGCAGTGAGAGGAGAGCATGTCCTGGGTGGAGAGAGTCCCGGATGATGGGTGCTGCTTTCCTGCGACAGCGTTTCATGTAGATGATTGTACCTGCGATGGAGCTGGCAGAGACTACGACCTTCTCCGCAGCTTTTTCCCCGATCCTCCGTAGCAGGCGGTGAAAACCAGTCAGAGCGCTCTGCACGCTGCATTTGTAGAAAATTGCTGAGAGTCTTTGCAGACATATCAAATCTTAAGCAAAGGAAGGGTCAGCATTTTGGGTTAGAAACCTGCGTGAATCCTGGTGCAAGGTTTCAACTCAGAACATCACTGGTCCCTGCAGATGCGACTCACCCTCCCGAGTCCCTGCAGCAGATTGTGGAGGTTCCAGCATTCCGCCGCCTGGTTGCATCACCCTCTGGTACGGGGGGGGGGGGGGGGCTCCCAATGCATCGGAGGGGGAGTCAGCAGAGGGTTACCGAGTCAGCCGGCTCCATCACAGACACACGTCGGGGTCACCTTCCCTGCCGAGGGAGGAGGTGTCGGAGTTGGCCGTGTGCCGCTGGATTCCATGCTGGGTTGGGGGTCTGGGGCCTCCCGTCGGTGCTGCCCTCTGGTGTTTGCTCCTGGGAGGACCAGCCGGATTGGGTTCATCCGCAGGTGAGGAGTTGCTGTGGGCTTGTTCCTGCGGAAACATGGCTCCAGGACAATACCCAGGCACCATTCCCTCATGACACTCAGGGACTTGGACTATATATTTTTAATATTTACATAACTTTTTAATATTTTTATATATGTTTCAAGCTATTGTAATTACTTGTGTTATCTGTGGCTGTGGGTACTGTGATTTCCACCTTGGCCCTGGAGGAATGCTGTTGGGCTGTATTCATGACTGAATGAAAATTGAATTGGACCTTGAGAAGTAGATGCAGCATCCATCATTAAAGACCACCACCATCCAGGATGTGCCCTCCTCTCCTTGCTACCATAAAAAGAGGGGCAGTTATTACTGGGCCTGTAGTTGTTAGAGTTCAGAAGAATGTAGGGTGAACAAGGAACACACACTAAGGAACTCGGCAGGCCAGGCAGCGTTTTGGGCCGAGACCCCGCTGAGTTCCTCCAGCACTTTCAGTGTTGCTGGGATTTCCAGCATCTCTGGTCTGAGATTGACGGGTGATCTCACTGAAACCTCGGATGTTGAAAGGCCTCGACAAAGTGGATGTGAAGAGAGGATGTTTCCAGTAGTGGGTGAGCCTCAGACCAGTGGGCACAACCTCAGAATAAAGGGATGTTCATTAGGAATAGATGCGAGGAGGATTTTCTTTAGCCAGAGAGTGGCGGATCTGTGGAATTTGTTGCCTGCCGAGGCCAGGCCATTAGGTGTATTTGAAGCAGGGGCTGATAGGTTCTTGCTAGGTCAGGGTGTGAAGGGATATGGACAGAAGGCAGGAGACTGGGCCGAAAGGGAAATGGACCGCCCATGATGAAATGGCAGAGCAGACTCAATGGGTTGAGTGGCCTAATTCTGCTCCAGTGTCTGTTGGTCTAACGTTAAACAGGAACTGGGATAGCCGAGCTGTACACAACGAGTTCACACCGTGTGCTAAAAGATTAACAATAACACGGCCATGGCGTAGCTGACAGACCCAGTCACTCAGAAACCCAGTGACTCAGGCTCAGTCATGACCTCCAGCGCTGTCTATGTGGAGTTTGCACGCTCGCCCTGTGGATTTCTGTGGTCTCGGTTTCCTTTTATGTCCCAGTGATGAGCAGGGTTGGTGGGTTAACCAGCCGCTATAAGTTGTCCCCAGTGTGCGTCTGAGGTGCAGAATCTGCCAGCCACCCATGTGCTGACAGGGAGAACGTGCAAACTCCTTACGGGCAGCGGTGGGAATTGAACCCTGCTTGCTGGTGTGCAGTACTGTGACACTAACCACTAGAATACTATGCTGCAAACTGGTTGCAGTTGTTCCTGCTTGTTGATCAGGTTAGGGCAGGGTGATCTTTGCCCCGTGCCGTCCCTGGGTGGGGCCTCATTTACTCACTCGCGTTCCAGAGGTGGTGGCCTGTGTTGTTTGGTAGTTGGGCCGGTGGGGGGAGGAGGTTAACGCAGACGAGGCATGTAAACTGATCTTTGTCCACAGTGTTCTTGGCACAGGGCCCTTGGTGAGTTGGCATTCAGATGGTGTTGTGTTCAGCCCCTCCCCCTCCTTAAAAAGAATTGTTAATGTTTTCTATTTAAGTAAAGGCCCTGCCTTTCTATAAGACCTCTCACATCAAATTCAAGTTGAATTATCGTTCGACCATACAGCCGAATAAGGCAGTGTTCCTCTGGAGCCAAGGTGCAAAACATACATAGCACATTCAAAACAGCGAGCACACACACAGTCATGCAGAGAGAAACCACGTATTTCGCCCAAGTCCCTGAGTGACATGTTGCGCAAATTGACGGTGCCGTTCCTGGGAGTGCGCAAACGTACGCACAGTCGAACGCTGGAGGGCAACGCCATGGGAGAGGCCAGCCCCCAACCGAGAACGGACGCCACGATCAGCTGCCTCTGGCACCTCCGCTCCTGGAGTACAGCCGCAGGCGAGCCCGGGGCTCGTGGGCCTAGTCCTCGCCACGACCGAGGCCATACAGCTCCCTCACTGTCAGTCGCGTCATGGCCTGCAGCATCTTACATTATCGATGTCCAACAGGCCCTTGCGTTCGCAAGAGAAACATCCAAGTCAATCACAACGCACGCTGCCTTCCCGTGCCTTCAATACCATCCAGCAACACGGTCTTTGCC
Source organism: Hypanus sabinus (assembly GCF_030144855.1). Lineage (NCBI taxonomy): Eukaryota > Metazoa > Chordata > Chondrichthyes > Myliobatiformes > Dasyatidae > Hypanus > Hypanus sabinus. The sequence continues at coordinate 112,063 of NW_026781272.1, read as the reverse complement.
CAGTCCAGCACCTCTACCGATGAACTGCTCACTGATGGCGCAGACCTGTAATACTCGAAGTTCTGGAAGTCCAGCGTTGTCTTGCAAGTGTGAAAAAGGCACTTAACAAAGAAGAACCATCACTGACAGGCCCCCGAGAGGCTGCACCACCATCTTACCAGAAGCTCTCTTCTCTGATATCCCTCAATCCTCACAGCCACCAAAGTATTTTGTTTGTTTATCTGTCTATTTATTTAGTTCGTTATTGATTGATTGATTCATTCATTGAGATACAGTGCAGAATAGACCCTTCTGGCATGCTGCCCTGCAACCCTCTGATTTAATCCTACCCGAATCACGGGACAATTTACAATGACCAATTAGCCTGACAAACGGTTCGTCTTTAGATTGTGGGAGGAAACCGGAGTACCAGGAGGAAAACACACTCGGTCACAGGGGGAACGTACCAAGTCCTTACAGGCAGCAGAGGGAGTTGAACCAGGGTCGCTGGTACTGTAAAGCGTTAAGCTAACCACTGTGCTACTGTGCCACCCTGAAGTATGAAGCATGAGGGCAGTTGTTAAGTAGTGAGGGGGCACAGATGACCCCAGCTGGTGAGGGACAGCTATAACATTCAAGATGATTGTTAATATCTTCAGATTCTAGATATGTTTTCTCTTAAAGAATTGTCCCAAGTAAGCAGCTGCCCCAGTTAACCAGAATCTACTGTAGTCAAGAACACAGCATATAGGAGCAGAATGAGGCCATTTGGCCCATCCAGTCTGTTCTGCCATTTTATCATGGCTGATCCATTTTCCATTTCAGAACCAATCTCCTGCCTTCTCCCCATATCCCTTCTTGCTCTGACCGATCAAGAACCAGTCAGCCTCTGCCTTAAACATACCCAGTGACTTGGCCTCTACAGCTGCCTGTGGCAAAGAATTCCACAGATTCACCACTCTCCGGCTGAAGTGGTGGTCGATAGGTTCCTGATCAGTCAGGACGTGAAAGGTTTTGTGGAGAAGGTTCGGGGATGGGGTTAAATGGGATAATAAATCAGCCATGATGGAATGGCAGAACAGATTCGATGAACCAAATGGCCTAACTTTGCTCCGGTCTAAACAGCCAATATTCTGGGCCGAGACCCATCAATGAATGATTCCCATCCATTGATGCTACCTGACCTGCTGAGTTCTTCCAGCAGTTTGTGTGTCATGCTTCAGATTTCTTCTGAATTTCTTGTGTCACTTCAACAAGCCAGCTCCTTAAAGCTGTGTAAACTGGCCCCTGTGTGCAGGAGAGAGTGACAGGCCACAAGAGACTGCAGACGCTGCATATCAGAGTCAGATTTAATGTCACCGGTGTGTGTCGTGAATCATTGAGGGCGTGTCTTCAGGTTCCTGTACCTTCTTCCTGGTGGTAATAATGAGAACACGGCATGACCTGGGTGAGGGAGGCTCTTAATGATGGATGCCGTCTTTTATGAAAATGTCCTCGATGCTGGGGAGGTTCATGTCCATGATGGAGCTGACTGAGCTTGTGACTCTGTAACTTATCTCGATCCTGTGCAGTAGCCCCTTCCCCCCAATACCAGACGGTGATGTAGCCAGCTCGAACGTTGTCCATGGTCCACCTGTCGAATGCCTTTGGTGAGATGCCAAATCTCCTCGAGCTCCTAGTGAAATAGAGCTGCTCTTGTGCCTAATTCATAATGGCATCAATATGTTGGGCCCAGGTTAGATCCTCAGAGATATTGACACCCAGGAATTTGAAACTGCTGGCTCTCTCCACTTCTGCTCCCCCGAGGGCTGGTGTGTGTTCCCTCGACTTACCCTTTCTGAAGGCCACAGTCAGCTCTTTGGTCTCGCTGACACTGAGTGCGAGGTTGTTGCTGTGACACCACTCAACCAGCTGGTATATCTCGCTCCTGTGCACCCTCTGAAACCCTGCCAACAATAGTTGTGTAGTCAGCTAATTTACAGATGGCGTTTGAACCGTGCCTAGCCACACAGTCATGGGTGCAGAGAGAGTTGGGGGGGGGGGGCGGTGTTTTCTGGTGGGGGGGATGGGGAGAATTGGGTGGAATAACATGAGATCAGTGTAAGGGTAAAATGCTGGAGGAACTCAGCAGGTCAGGGGGCATCTGTGGAGGGGAATAAACAGTAAATGTTTCAGGCCGAGACCCTTCTTCAGGGCTGGAAGGGAAGGGGGAAGGAGCCAGAACGAGGACGGAGGGGGAGAGGAAGTAGTGCAAGCTGGCAGGTGATAGGTGGGACCAGGTGATGAGATGGGTCATTGGTCAGCATGGACTTGATGGGCCGAATAGCCTGTTTCTATTCTGGAAAAAGTCTATAATCTATAATTCCATTTCCCGCTGTCTAACACACCCAGAAACCTCCGTACACACGCCTCGGGTAGAGAGTTCTAACCCTGACCACTTATTGAGTGCAATTGCATTTCTTTTCCTTGTCTTTTCTCAAATCCTTCAATGACATACCATTGACCTTGAATACTGACCCCTTTAACCTATTGACCATGGATACTGACCCCTTTAACCCATTGACCCTGGATACTGACCTCTTTAATCTATTGACCCTGGATACTGACCCCTTTAACCCATTGACCCTGGATACTGACCCCTTTAACCCATTGACCCTGGATACTGACTCCTTTAACCTATTGACCCTGGATACTGACTCCTTTAACCTATTGACTCTGGATACTGACCTCTTTAACCTATTGACCCCTGGATACTGACCCCTTTAACCTATTGACCATGGATACTGACCCCTTTAACCCATTGACCCTGGATACTGACCTCTTTAATCTATTGACCCTGGATACTGACCCCTTTAACCCATTGACCCTGGATACTGACCTCTTTAACCCATTGACCCTGGATACTGACCCCTTTAACCCATTGACCCTGGATACTGACTCCTTTAACCCATTGACCCTGGATACTGACCCCTTTAACCCATTGACCCTGGATACTGACCCCTTTAACCCATTGACCCTGGATACTGACCTCTTTAACCTATTGACCCCTGGATACTGACTCCTTTAACCTATTGACTCTGGATACTGACCTCTTTAACCCATTGACCCTGGATACTGACCCCTTTAACCCATTGACCCTGGATACTGACCTCTTTAACCTATTGACCCCTGGATACTGACTCCTTTAACCTATTGACTCTGGATACTGACCTCTTTAACCCATTGACCCCTGGATACTGACTCCTTTAACCTATTGACCCCTGGATACTGACTCCTTTAACCTATTGACCCCTGGATACTGACCCCTTTAACCCATTGACCCTGGATACTGACCCCTTTAACCCATTGACCCTGGATACTGACTCCTTTAACCTATTGACCCCTGGATACTGACTCCTTTAACCTATTGACCCCTGGATACTGACCCCTTTAACCCATTGACCCTGGATACTGACCCCTTTAACCCATTGACCCTGGATACTGACCCCTTTAACCCATTGACCCTGGATACTGACCCCTTTAACCCATTGACCCTGGATACTGACTCCTTTAACCTATTGACCCCTGGATACTGACCCCTTTAACCCATTGACCCTGGATACTGACCCCTTTAACCCATTGACCCTGGATACTGACCCCTTTAACCTATTGACCCCTGGATACTGACTCCTTTAACCTATTGACCCTGGATACTGACCCCTTTAACCCATTGACCCTGGATACTGACCCCTTTAACCCATTGACCCTGGATACTGACTCCTTTAACCTATTGACCCCTGGATACTGACTCCTTTAACCTATTGACCCTGGATACTGACCCCTTTAACCCATTGACCCTGGATACTGACCCCTTTAACCCATTGACCCTGGATACTGACCCCTTTAACCCATTGACCCCTGGATACTGACTCCTTTAACCTATTGACCCCTGGATACTGACTCCTTTAACCTATTAACCTTGGAAGTGACCACTTCCCAATCCATGCTGTCAGTGGAGGCTGCCATTGCACTTAAAAATGAAAGATAAGCTTGATAAGTTTTCCCTGATTAGGAGGAGAGAGTCATTTGTCGAATGCCGGGTGAGATGCGAAGTCTCTGGGGTAACTGCAAGTCTGTGTCTTTGCTATCGCCCAGCTCACGCCTGTGCTCGGTGGTGGAGCTGATGCTTGCTTTTGTTTCTGGTGGGGGGGGGGGGGGAAGAGAGATTGTCGCCTATGCGCGGGTGGGGGGAGCTGGGGGAACTTTCGGGTTTCACGTTTAACTGTCGTTCATTCTTTGGGGCACTTCTCCATTTTCATGGATGTTTGCAAAGTAAAGGATGCACATTGTATACATTTCTCTGACATTAAATTGGACCTTTGATTTGATCGTTGTAGAGTTCAAGTCACTGGAAATGTTGAAAGCAGAGATTGATAGGTTCTTGATTAGGAAGAGTATCGAAGGTTATGGGAAAAGGCGTGAGAATGGGGTTGAGAGGGTGGATATATCAGCGATGATGGAATGCAGAGCAGACTCGATGGGCCAAATGTTCCAAATCTTGTGTCCTGTGATTTGTCACGTGCATGTATGGTGTAATGGGTTGTGTCAAGGGCCAACACAATCCAAGGATTGCGCTAGGGGAAGTCCAGAAGTGTGGCCGTGATTCTGGCACCGACGTACCACGCCCACAACTTACTAACCCTAACCGGTACGTCTTTGTACTGTGGGAGGAAACTGGAGCACCTGGAGGAAACTATGTAGTCACAGGGAAAATGTGCAAACTCCTTACGGACAACAGTGGGAAAACGTGCGAGCTCCTTATAGACAGCATCGGGAGAACATGTAAACTCCTTACAGACAGCAGCGGGAGAACGTTAAAAACTCCATACGGACAGCAGCGGGAGAACATGCAAACTCCTTACGGACAACAGCAGGAATTGAACCTGGGTCACTGGCACACTAAAACACTACGCTAACTACTATGCACCCCTCCAGCCTGTTCTGCCCCCTCAAGAGACACTTCTCATTTTCCTTTCCTTCCTATGAAGGAGGCCATTTGGACCATCAGGTCTCTGCTAGCACTGACCAACCCCATCAACCCCATCCCACCCCTCCCCCCCAACCTTACATTCCTGCTTTGGGTGATGAGCGGAGATACATCTCTACCAAAGGAGGTGTGAGGCACTTCTTCCCTCCGCTGGCCTGTAGGTCACCCTTGGACAAAGTGCAGCACCTGCTCCCCGCCCCCCCCCCCCCCCACCCATCAGGGTCACATGAAGCCATGGGGGCAGGTGGTGGATGGTCGTACGAGCAGCCGGTGCAGATCACAGGTCCTGGTTATGTGACCACTGACACCAGGTAGACAATCTGTGAAGAGTATTGATAATGGCTGGGGTCACCCGTCTTGTAAAGACACTGCCCAGAAGAAGGCAATGGCAAACCAGTTCTGTAGAAAGATTCCCAAGAACAATCATGGTCATGGAAAGACCATGATCACCCACGTCATACGACATGGCGCACATTGATGATAACATCCCTGCGGCGGACTTGTCCAACTGCACCCGGACTAATCACTGTCTGTTATGCGGTGATGGGGGCGGCTACTGCACAGGATTGAGAGAAGCTGCAGAGAGTGGTGAACTCGGTCAGCTCCATCACGGACACCAGCCTTCCCAGTATCCAAGGCATCTTTAAGGAGCAAAGCCTCAAAAGGCAGCGTCCATCATGAAGGACCCCCATTACTCAGGACATGCCCTCTTCTCAATGCTACCATCAGGGAGGAGGTACAGGAGCCTGAAGACACGCATTCAGTGATTCAGAAACAGCTTCTTTCCCACTGCCATCCAATTTCTGAATGGACATTGAACCCATGAAATCCGCCTCACTACTTCTTTATTTCTATTTTTGTGCTACTTATTTAATTTAACCATTTAATATATGCATACTTACTATAAAAGTTACTGTTTCGTACTATTATTATGTATTGCAATGTTCTGCTACCACAAAGATGACAAATTTCTGAGATTCCCCTGACACCCACGAGGGGGCACCGTGGGGGGTGATTAGCCTCGTCTTTTGGAGGGCCTGCCAGGCAGTGACGGTTCCTCACGAGGTGGGAGGGCGCTGTTGAGATGTTGCCGTGCTCGTGGATGGTTTTAATTCCCCCCTCCTCCTCTGCCTGTTACAGTTCTGATCCTCGAGAAGACGGAAGATGATGACCTCACCAACAAAACCCTGAAGATCACGGACTTTGGGTTGGCACGTGAGTGGCACCGGACGACCAAGATGAGCGCGGCGGGCACCTACGCTTGGATGGCGCCCGAGGTCATCAAACTCTCCCTCTTTTCCAAGAGCAGTGACGTGTGGAGGTGAGTCACAGCCGGAGAACGAAGCCAGGCCAACAGAAGCGTTCAACAGCTGCTTCGTCGAGCACCTCCCCTCCCTCCGTCCGCTGTACCAGGCAGAATCTCCCAGTGGCGTCCATTTCAATTCATCTTCCCAGTCCCCTTCTCATACACCGATCCACGGTGTCCTCTACGGTCACGATGAGGAGGAACACCTCCTATAGCCGCCAACCTGATGGCGTGAATCCCTCTTCCTCTCCCTACCCCTTCCCTATCTCCATTTCCTTCACCCCCCTCCTCCTCTCTCCCTCTCTACCCTCCCTCTTCCTCCCCTCAACAACTTCTTTCCCTCTCCGCCTCTTCCCCCCTTCCCCCTCTCCCACTCCCTGTCTCCCCTCTTCTCTCCCTCCTCCTCCTCCTTCTCCCCATCATCCCCCTCTTGCACTCTCTTCCCCCCCACTCCCTCCCTCACATGCACAAACTCTCTTGCACACTTCCTCACTCACTCCCTCTCTCTCACACACTTCACTCTCTCACTCACTCTCCCTCCCTCCCTCTCCCTCACAGTTTCGGAGTCCTGCTGTGGGAGCTGCTGACAGGAGAGGTGCCGTATCGGGAGATCGATGGGCTGGCTGTCGCCTACGGGGTGGCAGTAAACAAACTGACCCTTCCCATCCCTTCCACCTGTCCCGAACCTTTCGGCAAACTCATGGAAGGTAGGAGGATGATCCGATTGTGGAGTCGGTGTAACGGTGTAACGTAGGAATCAGTGAAAAGCTTTTGTTAGCATGCCATTCTGACTCGTCATCGAAGTAGTAATGTCTAGAGTGCTGTGCTAAAGTCTATGGCACATCCGCATGGCCAGAGTGCCCAAGACTTTTGCACAGTACTAATTTTACGTATCACACTGTACTGTTACAAAAAAAAACAAATTTCGTGACGTGTGTGAGTGACGATAAACCTGATTCTGATCTGGGTCTCCATTGTGGATTCAGCCACAGTCCCGCACCTCATCCCGCCAGTCAGGGTCACGGGAACAGCTGGGGCAGATCACAGGTCCTGGTTATGTGACCACTGACGCCACGCAGACAATCTCTGAAGAGTATTGACAATGGCTGGGGTTAGGGGAGAGGTGGGGGGTCACCCATTTTGTAAAGACTCTGCCCAGAAGAAGGCAATGGCAAACCAATTCTGTAGAAAAATTTGCCAAGAACAATCAGAGTGGGGAGACCATGATCGCCCACGTCATACGACAGAGCACATGATGATGTCATACGTAAATAATGAGGGGTCTAGATAGGGTTAAGGCAACCTGGTGTTTTCCACTGAGGTGGAGTGAGGTTAGAGGTCATGGGTTAAGGGTGAAAGGTGAACTATTCAAGGGGAACTCGAGGGGAAACTTGTTCGGAGGGTGGTAAGAATGTGGAACGAACTGTCAGCACAAGTGGCAGATAAATAAATGGGAATAGCTTCTTCACGTTTCACATTCTGGCTTACGAACCGTTCCATAGGAGTGCTGTCCCTTCAGATGGTGGAGCAAACCTGGACATATAACTCACACACAACACGGAAAACATACCGCCAAATGAAACAACATTCCCCCAGAACGAGCTGTACTCCACAGTTACCTGTACGTATAACTCAAACACAACACAGAAATTATACCGCCAAACGACACAACATTCCTCCAGACCGAGCTGTACTCCACAGTTACCTGTACGTACAACTCACACACAACACAGAAAGTATACAGCGAAACGAAACAACGTTCCTCCAGAACTAGTTGTACTCCACAGTTACCTGCACGTATAACTCACACACAACACAGAAAATATACCGCCAAAAGAAAAAACGTTCCTCCGGAACGAGCTGTCACCACGGTTACCTGTACATATAACTCACACACAACACAGAAAATATACCGCCAAATGAAACAACGTTCCTCCGGACCGAGCTGTACTCCACAGTTACCTGTACGTATAACTCACACACAACACAGAAAATGTACAGCCAAACGAAACAATGTTGCTCGTGACCGAGTTGTACAACACAGTTACCTGTACGTGTAACTCACACAAAAGATAAATTATACCGCCAAACGAAACAAAATTCCTCCAGACCGAGCTATACTCCACAGTTACCTGTACGTATAACTCACACACAACACAGAAAATATACCGCCAAACGAAACAACATTCCTCCTGACTGAGCTGTGCTCCATAGTTACCTGTACGTATAACTCACACACAACACAGAAAATATACCGCAAAACGAAACAACGTTCCTCCGGAAGGAGCTATATACCTCAGTTACCTGTACGTATAACTCACCGAAAACACAGAAAATATACCGCCAAACGAAACAACATTTCTCCATACCAAGCTGTACACCACAGTTACCTGTACGTATAACTCACACACAACCAAGAAAATATACCGCCATACGTAACAACGTTTCTCCAGACCGAACTGGAAACACCACAGTTACCTGTACATATAACTCACACACAACAGGGAAAATATACCGCCAAACGAAACAACATTCCTCCTGACTGAGCTGTGCTCCACAGTTACCTGTACGTATAACTCATGCACAACACAGAAAATATACCACCAAACGGAACAACATTCCTCCGGAACGAGCTGTACTCCACAGTTACCTGTACGTATAACACACACAACACAGAAAATATACCGCCAAACGAAACAACATTCCTCCTGACTGAGCCTGTGCTCCACAGTTACCTGTACGTATAACACACAAAACACAGAAAATATACCGCCAAACGAATCGACATTCCTCCTTGACCGAGCTGTGCTCCACAGTTACCTGCACATATAACTCACACACAACACAGAAAATATACCGCCAAATGAAAAAATGTTCCCCGTGACCGAGTTGTAAACTACAGTTACCTGTACGTACAACTCACACACAAAACAGAAAGTATACAGCGAAACGAAACAACGTTCCTCCAGAACAAGTTGTACTCCACAGTTACCTGTACGTATAATTCACACGCAACCCAGAAAATATACCGCCATACGTAACAACGTTCCTCGTGACCGAGCTATGCTCCACAGTTACCTGTACGTATAACTCACACACAACACAGAAAAAATACCGCCAAACGAAACAAGATTCCTCCAGAACGAGCTGTACTCCACAGTTACCGGTACGTATAACTCACACACAACACAGAAAATATACCGCCAAACGAATCAACGTTCCTCCGGAAGGAGCTGTATGCCTCAGTTACCTGTACGTATAACTCACAGACAACACAGAAAATATACCGCCAAATGAAACAACATTTCTCCTGACCGAGCTGTACACCACAGTTACCTGTACGTATAACTCAGACACAACACAGAAAATATACCGCCAAACGAAACAACGTTCCTCCAGACCGAGCTGTGCTCCACAGTTACCTGTACGTATAACTCAGACACAACACAGAAAATATACCGCCAAACGAAACAACTTTCCTCCAGACCGAGCTGTGCTCCACAGTTACCTGTAAGTATAACTCACACACAACACTGAAAATATACGGCCAAATGAAACAACGTTCCTCCGGAAGGAGCTGTATGCCTCAGTTACCTGTACGTATAACTGACAGACAACACAGAAAATATACCGCCATACGTAACAATGTTCCTCCAGACCGATCTGTCACCACAGTTACCTGTACGTATCACTCATGCACAACAGAGAAAATATACCGCCAAACGTAACAACGTTCCTCCAGACCGAGCTGGAAACACCAGTTACCTGTACATATAACTCACACACAACACTAAAAATATACCGCCAAACGAAACAATATTCCTCGTGACCGAGCTGTACTCCACAGTTACCAGTACGTATAACTCAAACACAACACAGAAAATATACGGCCAAACGAAACAATGTTCCTCGTTACCGAACGTTACTCCACAGTTACCGGTACGTATAACTCACACACAACACAGAAAATATACCGCCAAACGAAACAACGTTCCTCCGGAACGAGCTGTACTCCACAGTTACCTGTACGTTTAACTCACACACAACACAGAAAATGTACCGCCAAACGAAACAATGTTCCTCCTGACCGAGCTGTACTCTGCAGTTACCTGTACATATAACTCACACACAACACATAAAATATAACGCCAAACGAAACAACGTTCCTCCGGAAAGAGCTGTATACCTCAGTTACCTGTATGTATAACTCACAAACAACACAGAAAATATACCGCCAAACGAAACAACATTTCTCCTGACCGAGCTGTACACCACAGTTACCTGTACGTATAACTCAGACACAACACAGAAAATATACCGCCAAACGTAACGACATTCCTCCAGACCAAGCAGTACTCCACAGTTAACTGTACGTATAACTCACACAAGACACAGAAAATATACCGCCAAACGAAAAAATGTTCCCCGTAACCGAGCTGTAAACTACAGTTACCTGTACGTACAACTCACACACAACATAGAAAGTATACAGCGAAACGAAACAACGTTCCTCCAGAACGAGTTGTACTCCACAGTTACCTGTACGTATAACTCACACACAACCCAGAAAATATACCGCCATACGTAACAACGTTCCTCCAGACCGAGCTGGAAACACCAGTTACCTGTAAATATAACTCACAAACAACACTGAAAATACACCGCCAAATGAAACATCGCTCCTCCAGAACAAGCTGTACTCCACAGTTACCTGTACATTTAACTCACACACAGCACAGAGAATATACCGCCAAACGAAAAAACGTTCCTCCAGAACGAGCTGTACACCACAGTTACCTGTACGTATAACTCACACACAACCAAGAAAATATACCGCCATACGTAACAACTTTTCTCCAGACCGAACTGGAAACACCACAGTTACCTGTACGTATAACTCCCACACAACACTGAAAATATACCGCCAAACGAAACAACATTCCTCCTGACTGAGCTGTGCTCCACAGTTACCTGTACGTATAACTCATGCACAACACAGAAAATATACCACCAAACGGAACAACATTCCTCCGGAACGAGCTGTACTCCACAGTTACCTCTACGTATAACACACACAACACAGAAAATATACCGCCAAACGAAACAACATTCCTCCTGACTGAGCTGTGCTCCACAGTTACCTGTACGTATAACACACACAACACAGAAAATATACCGCCAAACGAATCGACATTCCTCCTTGACCGAGCTGTGCTCCACAGTTACCTGCACATATAACTCACACACAACACAGAAAATATACCGCCAAATGAAAAAATGTTCCCATGACTGAGCTGTAAACTACAGTTACCTGTACGTACAACCCACACACAACATAGAAAGTATACAGCGAAACAAAACAACGTTCCTCCAGAACGAGTTGTACTCCACAGTTACCTGTACGTATAACTCACACACAACCCAGAAAATATACCGCCATACGTAACAACGTTCCTCGTGACGAGCTGTACTCCACAGTTACCTGCACGTATAACCCACACACAAGACAGAAAATATACCGCCAAACGAAACAACATTCCTCCTGACTGAGCTGTGCTCCACAGTTACCTGTACGTATAACTCACACACAACACAGAAAAAATACCGCCAAACGAAACAAGATTCCTCCAGAACGAGCTGTACTCCACAGTTACCTGTACGTATAACTCACACACAACCCAGAAAATATACCGCCATACGTAACAACGTTCCTCCAGACCGAGCTGGAAACACCACAGTTACCTGTACATATAACTCACACACAACACTGAAAATATACCGCCAAACGAAACAATGTTCCTCGTGACCGAGCTGTACTCCACAGTTACCGGTACGTATAACTCACACACAACACAGAAAATATATCGCCAAACGAAACAAGGTTCCTCCGGACCGAGCTGTACTCCACAGTTACCAGTACGTATAACTCAGACACAACACAGAAAATGTACCACCAAACGAAACAATGTTCCTCGTGACCGAGCTGTACACCACAGTTACCTGTACGTGTAACTCACACACAAGAGAGAAAATATACCGCCAAACGAAACAATATTCCTCGTGACCGAGCTGTACTCCACAGTTTCCGGTACGTATAACTCACACACGACGCAGAAAATACACCTCCGAACGAAACAATGTTCCTCCTGACCGAGCTGTACTCCGCAGTTACCTGTACGTATAACTCACACACAACCCAGAAAATATACCGCCATATGTAACAACGTTTCTCCAGACCGAACTGGAAACACCACAGTTACCTGTACATATAACTCACACACAACACTGAAAATATACCTCCAAACGAAACAATGTTCCTCGTGACCGAACTGTACTCCACAGTTACCGGTACGTATAACTCACACACAACACAGAAAATATACCGCCAAACGAAACAACGTTCCTCCGGAACGAGTTGTACTCCACAGTTACCTGTACATATACCTCACACACAACACGGAAAATGTACCGCCAAACGAAACAATGTTTCTCGTGGCTGAGCTGCGTATAACTCAGACACAACACAGAAAATGTACCACCAAACGAAACAATGTTCCTCGTGACCGAGCTGTACACCACAGTTACCTGTACGTGTAACTCACACACAAGGGAGAAAATATACCGCAAAACGAAACAACGTTCCTCCGGAAGGAGCTGTATTCCTCAGTTACCTGTACGTATAACTCACCGAAAACACAGAAAATATACCGCCAAACGAAACAACATTCCTCCATACCAAGCTGTACACCACAGTTACCTGTACGTATAACTCACACACAACCAAGAAAATATACCGCCATACGTAACAACTTTTCTCCAGACCGAACTGGAAACACCACAGTTCCCTGTACGTATAACTCCCACACAACACTGAAAATATACCGCCAAACAAAACAATGTTCCTCGTGACCGAACTGTACTCCACAGTTACCTGTACGGATAACTCACACACAACAGGGAAAATATACCGCCAAACGAAACAACATTCCTCCTGACTGAGCTGTGCTCCACAGTTACCTGTACGTATAACACACACAACACAGAAAATATACCGTCAAACGAATCGACATTCCTCCTTGACCGAGCTGTGCTCCACAGTTACCTGCACATATAACTCACACACAACACAGAAAATATACCGCCAAATGAAAAAATGTTCCCCGTGACCGAGCTGTAAACTACAGTTACCTGTACGTACAACTCACACACAACATAGAAAGTATACAGCGAAACGAAACAACGTTCCTCCAGAACGAGTTGTACTCCACAGTTACCTGTACGTATAACTCACACGCAACCCAGAAAATATACCGCCATACGTAACAACGTTCCTCGTGACCGAGCTATGCTCCACAGTTACCTGCACGTATAACCCACACACAAGACAGAAAATATACCGCCAAACGAAACAACATTCCTCCTGACTGAGCTGTGCTCCACAGTTACCTGTACGTATAACTCACACACAACCCAGAAAATATACCGCCATACGTAACAACGTTCCTCCAGAACGAGCTGGAAACACCACAGTTACCTGTACATATAACTCACACACAACACTGAAAATATACCGCCAAACGAAACAATGTTCCTCGTGGCCGAGCTGTACTCCACAGTTACCGGTACGTATAACTCACACATGACGCAGAAAATACACCTCCGAACGAAACAATGTTCCTCCTGACCGAGCTGTACTCCGCAGTTACCTGTACGTATAACTCACACACAACCCAGAAAATATACCGCCATATGTAACAACGTTTCTCCAGACCGAACTGGAAACACCACAGTTACCTGTACATATAACTCACACACAACACTGAAAATATACCTCCAAACGAAACAATGTTCGTCGTGACCGAACTGTACTCCACAGTTACCAGTACGTATAACTCACACACAACACAGAAAATATACCGCCAAACGAAACAACGTTCCTCCGGAACGAGTTGTACTCCACAGTTACCTGTACATATACCTCACACACAACACGGAAAATGTACCGCCAAACGAAACAATGTTTCTCGTGGCTGAGCTGCGTATAACTCACACACAACACAGAAAATATACCACCACACGTAACAACGTTCCTCCAGACCGAGCTGGAAACACCAGTTACCTGTAAATATAACTCACACACAACACTGAAAATACACCACCAAACGAAACATCGCTCCTCCAGAACAAGCTGTACTCCACAGTTACCTGTACGTTTAACTCACACACAGCACAGTGAATATACCGCCAAACGAAACAACGTTCCTCCAGAACGAGCTGTACACCACAGTTACCTGTACGTATAACTCACACACAACACAGAAAATATATCAACAAAAGAAAAAACGTTCCTCCGGAAAGAGCTGTCACCACAGTTACCTGTACGTATAACTCAGACACAACACAGAAAATGTACCGCCAAACGAAACAATGTTCCTCGTGACCGAGCTGTACACCACAGTTACCTGTACGTGTAACTCACACACAAGAGAGAAAATATACCGCCAAACGTAACGACATTCCTCCAGACCGAGCAGTACTCCACAGTTAACTGTACGTATAACTCACACACAACACAGAAAATATACCGCCAAACGAAAAAATGTTCCCCGTGACCGAGCTGTAAACTACAGTTACCTGTACGTACAACTCACACACAACATAGAAAGTATACAGCGAAACGAAACAACGTTCCTCCAGAACGAGTTGTACTCCACAGTTACGTGTACGTATGACTCACACACAACCCAGAAAATATACCGCCATACGTAACAACGTTCCTCCGGAACGAGCTGTACTCCACAGTTACCTGTACGTTTAACTCACACACAACACAGAAAATGTACCGCCAAACGAAACAATGTTCCTCCTGACCGAGCTGTACTCTGCAGTTACCTGTACATATAACTCACACACAACACATAAAATATAACGCCAAACGAAACAACGTTCCTCCGGAAAGAGCTGTATACCTCAGTTACCTGTATGTATAACTCACAAACAACACAGAAAATATACCGCCAAACGAAACAACATTTCTCCTGACCGAGCTGTACACCACAGTTACCTGTACGTATAACTCAGACACAACACAGAAAATATATCGCCAAACGAAACAAGGTTCCTCCGGACCGAGCTGTACTCCACAGTTACCAGTACGTATAACTCAGACACAACACAGAAAATGTACCACCAAACGAAACAATGTTCCTCGTGACCGAGCTGTACACCACAGTTACCTGTACGTGTAACTCACACACAAGAGAGAAAATATACCGCCAAACGTAACGACATTCCTCCAGACCGAGCAGTACTCCACAGTTAACTGTACGTATAACTCACACAAGACACAGAAAATATACCGCCAAACGAAAAAATGTTCCCCGTGACTGAGCTGTAAACTACAGTTACCTGTACGTACAACTCACACACAACACAGAAAGTATACAGCGAAACGAAACAACGTTCCTCCAGAACGAGTTGTACTCCACAGTTACCTGTACGTACAACTCACACACAACATAGAAAGTATACAGCGAAACGAAACAACGTTCCTCCAGAACGAGTTGTACTCCACAGTTACCTGTATGTATAACTCAGACACAACACAGAGAATATACCGCCAAACGAAAAAACGTTCCTCCAGAACGAGCTGTGCTCCACAGTTACCTGTACGTATAACTCACACACAACACAGAAAATATACCGCCAAACGTAACGACATTCCTCCAGACCGAGCAGTACTCCACAGTTAACTGTACGTATAACTCACACCCAACACAGAAAATATACCGCCAAACGAAAAAATGTTCCCCGTGACCGAGCTGTAAACTACAGTTACCTGTACGTACAACCCACACACAACATAGAAAGTATACAGCGAAACGAAACAACGTTCCTCCAGAACGAGTTGTACTCCACAGTTACCTGTACGTATAACTCACACACAACCCAGAAAATATACCGCCATACGTAAAAACGTTCCTCGTGACCGAGCTGTGCTCCACAGTTACCTGTACGTATAACTCACACACAACACAGAAAATACACCGCCAAACGAAACAATGTTCCTCCTGACCGAGCTGTACACCACAGTTACCTGTACGTATAACTCACACACAACACAGAAAATATACCGCCAAACGAAACAACATTCCTCCTGACTGAGCTGTGCTCCATAGTTACCTGTACGTATAACTCACACACAACCCTGAAAATATACCGCAAAACGAAACAACGTTCCTCCGGAAGGAGCTGTATTCCTCAGTTACCTGTACGTATAACTCACCGAAAACACAGAAAATATACCGCCAAACGAAACAACATTCCTCCATACCAAGCTGTACACCACAGTTACCTGTACGTATAACTCACACACAACCAAGAAAATATACCGCCATACGTAACAACTTTTCTCCAGACCGAACTGGAAACACCACAGTTACCTGTACGTATAACTCCCACACAACACTGAAAATATACCGCCAAACAAAACAATGTTCCTCGTGACCGAACTGTACTCCACAGTTACCTGTACGGATAACTCACACACAACAGGGAAAATATACCGCCAAACGAAACAACATTCCTCCTGACTGAGCTGTGCTCCACAGTTACCTGTACGTATAACTCATGCACAACACAGAAAATATACCACCAAACGGAACAACATTCCTCCGGAACGAGCTGTACTCCACAGTTACCTCTACGTATAACACACACAACACAGAAAATATACCGCCAAACGAAACAACATTCCTCCTGACTGAGCTGTGCTCCACAGTTACCTGTACGTATAACACACACAACACAGAAAATATACCGCCAAACGAATCGACATTCCTCCTTGACCGAGCTGTGCTCCACAGTTACCTGCACATATAACTCACACACAACACAGAAAATATACCGCCAAACGAAACAACGTTCCTCCAGACCGAGCAGTACTCCACAGTTAACTGTACGTATAACTCACACACAACACAGAAAATATACAGCCACATGAAAAAATGTTCCCCATGACCGAGCTGTAAACTACAGTTACCTGTACGTACAACTCACACACAACATAGAAAGTATACAGCGAAACGAAACAACGTTCCTCCAGAACAAGTTGTACTCCACAGTTACCTGTACGTATAACTCACACACAACCCAGAAAATATACCGCCATACGTAACAACGTTCCTCCAGACCGAGCTGGAAACACCACAGTTACCTGTACATATAACTCACACACAACACTGAAAATATACCGCCAAACGAAACAATGTTCCTCGTGACCGAGCTGTACTCCACAGTTACCGGTACGTATAACTCACACACGACGCAGAAAATACACCTCCGAACGAAACAATGTTCCTCCTGACCGAGCTGTACTCCGCAGTTACCTGTACGTATAACTCACACACAACCCAGAAAATATACCGCCATATGTAACAACGTTTCTCCAGACCGAACTGGAAACACCACAGTTACCTGTACATATAACTCACACACAACACTGAAAATATACCTCCAAACGAAGCAATGTTCCTCGTGACCGAACTGTACTCCACAGTTACCGGTACGTATAACTCACACACAACACGGAAAATGTACCGCCAAACGAAACAATGTTTCTCGTGGCTGAGCTGCGTATAACTCACACACAACACAGAAAATATACCGCCACAGGTAACAACGTTCCTCCAGACCGAGCTGGAAACACCAGTTACCTGTAAATATAACTCCCACACAACACTGAAAATACACCACCAAACGAAACATCGCTCCTCCAGAACAAGCTGTACTCCACAGTTACCTGTAAGTTTAACTCACACACAGCATAGTGAATATACCGCCAAACGAAACAACGTTCCTCCAGAACGAGCTGTACACCACAGTTACCTGTACGTATAACTCACACACAACACAGAAAATATATCAACAAAAGAAAAAACGTTCCTCCGGAACGAGCTGTCACCACAGTTACCTGTACGTATAACTCAGACACAACACAGAAAATGTACCGCCAAACGAAACAATGTTCCTCCTGACCGAGCTGTACTCTGCAGTTACCTGTACATATAACTCACACACAACACATAAAATATAATGCCAAACGAAACAACGTTCCTCCGGAAAGAGCTGTATACCTCAGTTACCTGTACGTATAACTCACAAACAACACAGAAAATATACCGCCAAACGAAACAACATTTCTCCTGACCGAGCTGTACACCACAGTTACCTGTACGTATAACTCAGACACAACACAGAAAATATATCGCCAAACGAAACAACGTTCCTCCGGACCGAGCTGTACTCCACAGTTACCAGTACGTATAACTCAGACACAACACAGAAAATGTACCACCAAACGAAACAATGTTCCTCGTGACCGAGCTGTACACCACAGTTACCTGTACGTGTAACTCACACACAAGAGAGAAAATATACCGCCAAACGTAACGACATTCCTCCAGACCGAGCAGTACTCCACAGTTAACTGTACGTATAACTCACACACAACACAGAAAATATACAGCCAAACGAAAAAATGTTCCCCGTGACCGAGCTGTAAACTACAGTTACCTGTACGTACAACTCACACACAACACAGAAAGTATACAGCGAAACGAAACAACGTTCCTCCAGAACGAGTTGTACTCCACAGTTACGTGTACGTATAACTCACACACAACCCAGAAAATATACCGCCATACGTAACAACGTTCCTCGTGACCGAGCTGTACTCCACAGTTACCGGTACGTATAACTCACAGACAACACAGAAAATACACCGCCAAACGAAACAATGTTCCTCCTGACCGAGCTGTACACCACAGTTACCTGTACGTATAACTCACACACAACACAGAAAATATACGGCCAAACGAAACAATGTTCCTCGTTACCGAACTTTACTCCACAGTTACCGGTACGTATAACTCACACACAACACAGAAAATATACCGCCAAACGAAACAACGTTCCTCCGGAACGAGCTGTACTCCACAGTTACCTGTACGTTTAACTCACACACCACACAGAAAATGTACCGCCAAACGAAACAATGTTCCTCCTGACCGAGCTGTACTCTGCAGTTACCTGTACATATAACTCACACACAACACATAAAATATAACGCCAAACGAAACAACGTTCCTCCGGAAAGAGCTGTGCTCCACAGTTACCTGTACGTATAAGTCACACACAACACAGAAAATATACCGCCAAACGAAACATCATTCCTCCGGACCGAGCTGTACACCACAGTTACCTGTACGTATAACTCAGACACAACACAGAAAATATATCGCCAAACGAAACAACATTCCTCCGGACCGAGCTGTACTCCACAGTTACCAGTACGTATAACTCAGACACAACACAGAAAATGTACCACCAAACGAAACAATGTTCCTCGTGACCGAGCTGTACACCACAGTTACCTGTACGTGTAACTCACACACAAGAGAGAAAATATACCGCCAAACGTAACGACATTCCTCCAGACCGAGCAGTACTCCACAGTTACCTGTACGTATAACTCACACAAAACACAGAAAATATACCGCCAAACGTAACGACTTTCCTCCAGACCGAGCAGTACTCCACAGTTAACTGTACGTATAACTCATACACAACGCAGAAAATATACCGCCATACGTAACAACGTTCCTCCAGACCGAGCTGGAAACACCAGTTACCTGTAAATATAACTCACAAACAACACTGAAAATACACCGCCAAATGAAACATCGCTCCTCCAGAACAAGCTGTACTCCACAGTTACCTGTACATTTAACTCACACACAGCACAGAGAATATACCGCCAAACGAAAAAACGTTCCTCCAGAACGAGCTGTACACCACAGTTACCTGTACGTATAACTCACACACAACACAGAAAATATACCGTCAAGAGAAAAAACGTTCCTCCGGAACGAGCTGTCACCACAGTTACCTGTACGTATAACTCACACACAACACAGAAAATATACCGCCAAACGTAACGACATTCCTCCAGACCAAGCAGTACTCCACAGTTAACTGTACGTATAACTCACACACAACACAGAAAATATACCGCCAAATGAAAAAATGTTCCCCGTGACCGAGTTGTAAACTACAGTTACCTGTACGTACAACTCACACACAACATAGAAAGTATACAGCGAAACGAAACAACGTTCCTCCAGAACGAGTTGTACTCCACAGTTACCTGTACGTATAACTCACACACAACCCAGAAAATATACCGCCATACGTAAAAACGTTCCTTGTGACCGAGCTGTGCTCCACAGTTACCGGTACGTATAACTCACACACAACACAGAAAATATACCGCCAAACGAAACAATGTTCCTCCTGACCGAGCTGTACACCACAGTTACCTGTACGTATAACTCACACACAACACAGAAAATATACCGCCAAACGAAACAACATTCCTCCTGACTGAGCTGTGCTCCATAGTTACCTGTACGTATAACTCACACACAACACAGAAAATATACCGCAAAACGAAACAACGTTCCTCCGGAAGGAGCTGTATTCCTCAGTTACCTGTACGTATAACTCACCGAAAACACAGAAAATATACCGCCAAACGAAACAACATTCCTCCATACCAAGCTGTACACCACAGTTACCTGTACGTATAACTCACACACAACCAAGAAAATATACCGCCATACGTAACAACTTTTCTCCAGACCGAACTGGAAACACCACAGTTACCGGTACGTATAACTCCCACACAACACTGAAAATATACCGCCAAACAAAACAATGTTCCTCGTGACCGAACTGTACTCCACAGTTACCTGTACGGATAACTCACACACAACAGGGAAAATATACCGCCAAACGAAACAACATTCCTCCTGACTGAGCTGTGCTCAACAGTTACCTGTACGTATAACACACACAGCACAGAAAATATACCGCCAAAAGAATCGACATTCCTCCTTGACCGAGCTGTGCTCCACAGTTACCTGCACATATAACTCACACACAACACAGAAAATATACAGCCAAATGAAAAAATGTTCCCCGTGACCGAGCTGTACACCACAGTTACCTGTACGGATAACTCACACACAACATAGAAAGTATACAGCGAAACGAAACAACGTTCCTCCAGAACAAGTTGTACTCCACAGTTACCTGTACGTATAACTCACACGCAACCCAGAAAATATACCGCCATACGTAACAACGTTCCTCGTGACCGAGCTATGCTCCACAGTTACCTGCACGTATAACCCACACACAAGACAGAAAATATACCGCCAAACGAAACAACATTCCTCCTGACTGAGCTGTGCTCCACAGTTACCTGTACGTATAACTCACACACAACACAGAAAAAATACCGCCAAACGAAACAAGATTCCTCCAGAACGAGCTGTACTCCACAGTTACCTGTACGTATAACTCACACACAACCCAGAAAATATACCGCCATACGTAACAACGTTCCTCCAGACCGAGCTGGAAACACCACAGTTACCTGTACATATAACTCACACACAACACTGAAAATATACCGCCAAACGAAACAATGTTCCTCGTGACCGAGCTGTACTCCACAGTTACCGGTACGTATAACTCACACACGATGCAGAAAATACACCTCCGAACGAAACAATGTTCCTCCTGACTGAGCTGTACTCCGCAGTTACCTGTACGTATAACTCACACACAACCCAGAAAATATACCGCCATATGTAACAACGTTTCTCCAGACCGAACTGGAAACACCACAGTTACCTGTACGTATAACTCACACACAACACTGAAAATATACCTCCAAACGAAACAATGTTCCTCGTGACCGAACTGTACTCCACAGTTACCGGTACGTATAACTCACACACAACACGGAAAATGTACCGCCAAACGAAACAATGTTTCTCGTGGCTGAGCTGCGTATAACTCACACACAACACAGAAAATATACCGCCACACGTAACAACGTTCCTCCAGACCGAGCTGGAAACACCAGTTACCTGCAAACATAACTCCCACACAACACTGAAAATACACCACCAAACGAAACATCGCTCCTCCAGAACAAGCTGTACTCCACAGTTACCTGTACGTTTAACTCACACACAGCATAGTGAATATACCGCCAAACGAAACAACGTTCCTCCAGAACGAGCTGTACACCACAGTTACCTGTACGTATAACTCACACACAACACAGAAAATATATCAACAAAAGAAAAAACGTTCCTCCGGAACGAGCTGTCACCACAGTTACCTGTACGTATAACTCAGACACAACACAGAAAATGTACCGCCAAACGAAACAATGTTCCTCGTGACCGAGCTGTACACCACAGTTACCTGTACGTGTAACTCACACACAAGAGAGAAAATATACCGCCAAACGTAACGACATTCCTCCAGACCGAGCAGTACTCCACAGTTAACTGTACGTATAACTCACACACAACACAGAAAATATACCGCCAAACGTAACGACATTCCTCCAGACCGAGCAGTACTCCACAGTTAACTGTACGTATAACTCACACAAAACACAGAAAATATACCGCCAAACGAAAAAATGTTCCCCGTGACCGAGCTGTAAACTACAGTTACCTGTACGTACAACTCACACACAACATAGAAAGTATACAGCGAAACGAAACAACGTTCCTCCAGAACGAGCTGTACTCCACAGTTACCTGTACGTACAACCCACACACAACATAGAAAGTATACAGCGAAACAAAACAACATTCCTCCAGAACGAGTTGTACTCCACAGTTACCTGTACGTATAACTCACACACAACCCAGAAAATATACCGCCATACGTAACAACGTTCCTCGTGACCGAGCTGTACTCCACAGTTACCGGTACGTATAACTCACACACAAGACAGAAAATATACCGCCAAACGAAACAACATTCCTCCGGAAGGAGCTGTACACCACAGTTACCTGTATGTATAACTCACACACAACCCAGAAAATATACCGCCATACGTAACAACGTTTCTCCAGACCGAACTGGAAACACCACAGTTACCTGTACATATAACTCACACACAACACTGAAAATATACCTCCAAACGAAACAATGTTCCTCGTTACCGAACTTTACTCCACAGTTACCGGTACGTATAACTCACACACAACACAGAAAATATACCGCCAAACGAAACAACGTTCCTCCGGAACGAGTTGTACTCCACAGTTACCTGTACATATACCTCACACACAACTCAGAAAATGTACCGCCAAACGAAACAATGTTCCTCGTGACTGAGCTGCATATAACTCACACACAACACAGAAAATATACCGCCATACGTAACAACGTTCCTCCAGACCGAGCTGGAAACACCAGTTACCTGTAAATATAACTCACACACAACACATAAAATATAATGCCAAACGAAACAACGTTCCTCCAGAACGAGCTGTACACCACAGTTAACTGTACGTATAACTCAGACACAACACAGAAAATGTACCGCCAAACGAAACAATGTTCCTCCTGACCGAGCTGTACTCTGCAGTTACCTGTACATATAAGTCACACACAACACATAAAATATAATGCCAAACGAAACAACGTTCCTCCGGAAAGAGCTGTATACCTCAGTTACCTGTACATATAACTCACAAACAACACAGAAAATATACCGCCAAACGAAACAACATTTCTCCTGACCGAGCTGTACACCACAGTTACCTGTACGTATAACTCAGACACAACACAGAAAATATATCGCCAAACGAAACAACGTTCCTCCGGACCGAGCTGTACTCCACAGTTACCAGTACGTATAACTCAGACACAACACAGAAAATGTACCACCAAACGAAACAATGTTCCTCGTGACCGAGCTGTACACCACAGTTACCTGTACGTGTAACTCACACACAAGAGAGAAAATATACCGCCAAACGTAACAACATTCCTCCAGACTGAGCAGTACTCCACAGTTAACTGTACGTATAACTCACACAAAACACAGAAAATATACCGCCAAACGAAAAAATGTTCCCCGTGACCGAGCTGTAAACTACAGTTACCTGTACGTACAACTCACACACAACATAGAAAGTATACAGCGAAACGAAACAACGTTCCTCTAGAACGAGTTGTACTCCACAGTTACCTGTACGTATAACTCACACACAACCCAGAAAATATACCGCCATACGTAACAACGTTCCTCCAGACCGAGCTGGAAACACCAGTTACCTGTAAATATAAGTCACAAACAACACTGAAAATACACCGCCAAATGAAACATCGCTCCTCCAGAACAAGCTGTACACCACAGTTACCTGTACGTATAACTCACACACAACACAGAAAATATATCGCCAAACGAAACAACGTTCCTCCGGAACGAGCTGTCACCACAGTTACCTGTACGTATAACTCAGACACAACACAGAAAATATACCGCCAAACGAAACAACGTTCCTCCAGACCGAGCTGTGCTCCACAGTTACCTGTACGTATAACTCACACACAAGAGAGAAAATATACCGCCAAACGTAACGACATTCCTCCAGACCGAGCAGTACACCACAGTTAACTGTACGTATAACTAACACACAACACAGAAAATATACCGCCAAACGAAAAAATGTTCCCCGTGACCGAGCTGTACACCACAGTTACCTGTACGTATAACTCACACACAACATAGAAAGTATACAGCGAAACAAAACAACGTTCCTCCAGAACGAGTTGTACTCCACAGTTACCTGTACGTACAACTCACACACAACATAGAAAGTATACAGCGAAACAAAACAACGTTCCTCCAGAACGAGTTGTACTCCACAGTTACGTGTACGTATAACTCACACACAACCCAGAAAATATACCGCCATACGTAACAACGTTCCTCGTGACCGAGCTGTACTCCACAGTTACCGGTACGTATAACTCACACACAACACAGAAAATATACGGCCAAACGAAACAATGTTCCTCGTTACCGAACTTTACTCCACAGTTACCGGTACGTATAACTCACACACAACACAGAAAATATACCGCCAAACGAAACAACGTTCATCCGGAAAGAGCTGTATACCTCAGTTACTTGTACGTATAACTCACAAACAACACAGAAAATATACCGCCAAACGAAACAACATTTCTCCTGACCGAGCTGTACACCACAGTTACCTGTACGTATAACTCAGACACAACACAGAAAATATATCGCCAAACGAAACAACGTTCCTCCGGACCGAGCTGTACTCCACAGTTACCAGTACGTATAACTCAGACACAACACAGAAAATGTACCGCCAAACGAAACAACGTTCCTCCGGACCGAGCTGTACTCCACAGTTTCCTGTACGTATAAGTCAGACACAACACAGAAAATATACCACCAAACGAAACAACATTCCTCCAGACCGAGCTGTACTCCACAGTTACCAGTACGTATAACTCAGACACAACACAGAAAATGTACCACCAAACGAAACAATGTTCCTCGTGACCGAGCTGTACACCACAGTTACCTGTACGTGTAACTCACACACAAGAGAGAAAATATACCGCCAAACGTAACGACATTCCTCCAGACCGAGCAGTACTCCACAGTTAACTGTACGTCTAACTCACACACAACACAGAAAATATACCGCCAAACGAAAAAATGTTCCCCGTGACCGAGCTGTAAACTACAGTTACCTGTACGTACAACTCACACACAACATAGAAAGTATACAGCGAAACGAAACAACGTTCCTCCAGAACGAGTTGTACTCTACAGTTACCTGTACGTATAACTCACACACAACACAGAAAATATACCGCCATACGTAACAACGTTCCTCGTGACCGAGCTGTACTCCACAGTTACCGGTACGTATAACTCACACACAACACAGAAAATATACCGCCATACGTAACAACGTTCCTCCAGACCGAGCAGGAAACACCAGTTACCTGTAAATATAACTCACAAACAACACTGAAAATACACCGCCAAATGAAACATCGCTCCTCCAGAACAAGCTGTACTCCACAGTTACCTGTACATTTAACTCACACACAGCACAGAGAATATACCGCCAAACGAAAAAACGTTCCTCCAGAACGAGCTGTACACCACAGTTACCTGTACGTATAACTCACACACAACACAGAAAATATACCGTCAAGAGAAAAAACGTTCCTCCGGAACGAGCTGTCACCACAGTTACCTGTACGTATAACTCACACACAACACAGAAAATATACCGCCAAACGTAACGACATTCCTCCAGACCGAGCAGTACTCCACAGTTAACTGTACGTATAACTCGCACCCAACACAGAAAATATACCGCCAAATGAAAAAATGTTCCCAGTGACCGAGCTGTAAACTACATTTACCTGTACGTACAACCCACACACAACATAGAAAGTATACAGCGAAACGAAACAACATTCCTCCAGAACGAGTTGTACTCCACAGTTACCTGTACGTATAACTCACACACAACCCAGAAAATATACCGCCATACGTAAAAACGTTCCTCGTGACCGAGCTGTGCTCCACAGTTACCGGTACGTATAACTCATACAGAACACAGAAAATACACCGCCAAACGAAACAATGTTCCTCCTGACCGAGCTGTACACCACAGTTACCTGTACGTATAACTCACACACAACACAGAAAATATACCGCCAAACGAAACAACGTTCCTCGTGACCGAGCTATGCTCCACAGTTACCTGCACGTATAACCCACACACAAGACAGAAAATATACCGCCAAACGAAACAACATTCCTCCTGACTGAGCTGTGCTCCACAGTTACCTGTACGTATAACTCACACACAACACAGAAAAAATACCGCCAAACGAAACAAGATTCCTCCAGAACGAGCTGTACTCCACAGTTACCTGTACGTATAACTCACACACAACCCAGAAAATATACCGCCATACGTAACAACGTTCCTCCAGACCGAGCTGGAAACACCACAGTTACCTGTACATATAACTCACACACAACACTGAAAATATACCGCCAAACGAAACAATGTTCCTCGTGACCGAGCTGTACTCCACAGTTACCGGTACGTATAACTCACACACGACGCAGAAAATACACCTCCGAACGAAACAATGTTCCTCCTGACTGAGCTGTACTCCGCAGTTACCTGTACGTATAACTCACACACAACCCAGAAAATATACCGCCATATGTAACAACGTTTCTCCAGACCGAACTGGAAACACCACAGTTACCTGTACGTATAACTCGCACACAACACGGAAAATGTACCGCCAAACGAAACAATGTTTCTCGTGGCTGAGCTGCGTATAACTCACACACAACACAGAAAATATACCGCCACACGTAACAACGTTCCTCCAGACCGAGCTGGAAACACCAGTTACCTGTAAATATAACTCCCACACAACACTGAAAATACACCACCAAACGAAACATCGCTCCTCCAGAACAAGCTGTACTCCACAGTTACCTGTACGTTTAACTCACACACAGCATAGTGAATATACCGCCAAACGAAACAACGTTCCTCCAGAACGAGCTGTACACCACAGTTACCTGTACGTATAACTCACACACAACACAGAAAATATATCAACAAAAGAAAAAACGTCCCTCCGGAACGAGCTGTCACCACAGTTTCCTGTACGTATAACTCAGACACAACACAGAAAATGTACCGCCAAACGAAACAATGTTCCTCGTGACCGAGCTGTACACCACAGTTACCTGTACGTATAACTCACACACAACCCAGAAAATATACCGCCATACGTAACAACGTTTCTCCAGACCGAACTGGAAACACCACAGTTACCTGTACATATAACTCACACACAACACTGAAAATATACCTCCAAACGAAACAATGTTCCTCGTTACCGAACTTTACTCCACAGTTACCGGTACGTATAACTCACACACAACACAGAAAATATACCGCCAAACGAAACAACGTTCCTCCGGAACGAGTTGTACTCCACAGTTACCTGTACGTATACCTCACACACAACACAGAAAATGTACCGCCAAACGAAACAATGTTCCTCGTGACTGAGCTGCATATAACTCACACACAACACAGAAAATATACCGCCATACGTAACAACGTTCCTCCAGACCGAGCTGGAAACACCAGTTACCTGTAAATATAACTCACAAACAACACTGAAAATACACCACCAAACGAAACATCGCTCCTCCAGAACAAGCTGTACTCCACAGTTACCTGTACGTTTAACTCACACACAGCACAGTGAATATACCGCCAAACGAAACAACGTTCCTCCAGAACGAGCTGTACACCACAGTTACCTGTACGTATAACTCAGACACAACACAGAAAATGTACCGCCAAACGAAACAATGTTCCTCCTGACCGAGCTGTACTCTGCAGTTACCTGTACATATAAGTCACACACAACACATAAAATATAATGCCAAACGAAACAACGTTCCTCCGGAAAGAGCTGTATACCTCAGTTACCTGTACGTATAACTCACAAACAACACAGAAAATATACCGCCAAACGAAACAACATTTCTCCTGACCGAGCTGTACACCACAGTTACCTGTACGTATAACTCAGACACAACACAGAAAATATATCGCCAAACGAAACAACGTTCCTCCGGACCGAGCTGTACTCCACAGTTACCAGTACGTATAACTCAGACACAACACAGAAAATGTACCACCAAACGAAACAATGTTCCTCGTGACCGAGCTGTACACCACAGTTACCTGTACGTGTAACTCACACACAAGAGAGAAAATATACCGCCAAACGTAACGACATTCCTCCAGACCGAGCAGTACTCCACAGTTAACTGTACGTATAACTCACACACAACACAGAAAATATACCGCCATACGTAACAACGTTCCTCCAGACCGAGCTGGAAACACCAGTTACCTGTAAATATAACTCACAAACAACACTGAAAATACACCGCCAAATGAAACATCGCTCCTCCAGAACAAGCTGTACTCCACAGTAACCTGTACATTTAACTCACACACAGCACAGAGAATATACCGCCAAACGAAAAAACGTTCCTCCAGAACGAGCTGTACACCACAGTTACCTGTACGTATAACTCACACACAACACAGAAAATATACCGTCAAGAGAAAAAACGTTCCTCCTGAACGAGCTGTCACCACAGTTACCTGTACGTATAACTCAGACACAACACAGAAAATGTACCGCCAAACGAAACAAAGTTCCTCGTGACCGAGCTGTACACCACAGTTACCTGTACGTATAACTCACACACAACCCAGAAAATATACCGCCATACGTAACAACGTTTCTCCAGACCGAACTGGAAACACCACAGTTACCTGTACATATAACTCACACACAACACTGAAAATATACCTCCAAACGAAACAATGTTCCTCGTTACCAAACTTTACTCCACAGTTACCGGTACGTATAACTCACACACAACACAGAAAATATACCGCCAAACGAAACAACGTTCCTCCGGAACGAGTTGTACTCCACAGTTACCTGTACATATACCTCACACACAACACAGAAAATGTACCGCCAAACGAAACAATGTTGCTCGTGACTGAGCTGCATATAACTCACACACAACACAGAAAATATACCGCCATACGTAACAACGTTCCTCCAGACCGAGCTGGAAACACCAGTTACCTGTAAATATAACTCACAAACAACACTGAAAATACACCACCAAACGAAACATCGCTCCTCCAGAACAAGCTGTACTCCACAGTTACCTGTACGTTTAACTCACACAAGTCACAGTGAATATACCGCCAAACGAAACAACGTTCCTCCAGAACGAGCTGTACACCACAGTTACCTGTACGTATAACTCAGACACAACACAGAAAATGTACCGCCAAACGAAACAATGTTCCTCCTGACCGAGCTGTACTCTGCAGTTACCTGTACATATAAGTCACACACAACACATAAAATATAATGCCAAACGAAACAACGTTCCTCCGGAAAGAGCTGTATACCTCAGTTACCTGTACGGATAACTCACAAACAACACAGAAAATATACCGCCAAACGAAACAACATTTCTCCTGACCGAGCTGTACACCACAGTTACCTGTACGTATAACTCAGACACAACACAGAAAATATATCGCCAAACGAAACAACGTTCCTCCGGACCGAGCTGTACTCCACAGTTACCAGTACGTATAACTCAGACACAACACAGAAAATGTACCACCAAACGAAACAATGTTCCTCGTGACCGAGCTGTACACCACAGTTACCTGTACGTGTAACTCACACACAAGAGAGAAAATATACCGCCAAACGTAACGACATTCCTCCAGACCGAGCAGTACTCCACAGTTAACTGTACGTATAACTCACACAAAACACAGAAAATATACCGCCAAACGAAAAAATGTTCCCCGTGACCGAGCTGTAAACTACAGTTACCTGTACGTACAACTCACACACAACATAGAAAGTATACAGCGAAACGAAACAACGTTCCTCCAGACCGAGCTGGAAACACCAGTTACCTGTACGTACAACTCACACACAACATAGAAAATATACCGCCATACGTAACAACGTTCCTCCAGACCGAGCTGTACACCACAGTTACCTGTACGTATAACTCACACACAACACAGAAAATATACCGTCAAGAGAAAAAACGTTCCTCCGGAACGAGCTGTCACCACAGTTACCTGTACGTATAACTCAGACACAACACAGAAAATGTACCGCCAAACGAAACAATGTTCCTCGTGACCGAGCTGTACACCACAGTTACCTGTACGTATAACTCACACACAACACAGAAAATATACCGCCAAACGAAACAACATTCCTCCTGACTGAGCTGTGCTCCATAGTTACCTGTACGTATAACTCACACACAACACAGAAAATATACCGCAAAACGAAACAACGTTCCTCCGGAAGGAGCTGTATTCCTCAGTTACCTGTACGTATAACTCACCGAAAACACAGAAAATATACCGCCAAACGAAACAACATTCCTCCATACCAAGCTGTACACCACAGTTACCTGTACGTATAACTCACACACAACCAAGAAAATATACCGCCATACATAACAACTTTTCTCCAGACCGAACTGGAAACACCACAGTTACCTGTACGTATAACTCCCACACAACACTGAAAATATACCGCCAAACAAAACAATGTTCCTCGTGACCGAGCTGTACTCCACAGTTACCTGTACGTATAACTCACACACAACACAGAAAATATACCGCCAAATGAAACAACATTCCTCCGGAACGAGCTGTACTCCACAGTTACCTGTACGGATAACTCACACACAACAGGGAAAATATACCGCCAAACGAAACAACATTCCTCCAGACCGAGCTGTGCTCCACAGTTACCTGTACGTATAACTCATGCACAACACAGAAAATATACCACCAAACGGAACAACATTCCTCCAGACCGAGCAGTACTCCACAGTTAACTGTACGTATAACTCACACACAACACAGAAAATATACCGCCAAATGAAAAAATGTTCCCCGTGACTGAGCTGTAAACTACAGTTACCTGTACGTACAACTCACACACAACAGAGAAAATATACCGCCATACATAACGTTCCTCCAGACCGAGCTGGAAACACCAGTTACCTGTACGTATAACTGCCACACAACACTGAAAATATACCGCCAAACGAAGCAATATTCCTCGTGACCGAGCTGTACTCCACAGTTACCTGTACGTATAACTCACAGATAACACAGAAAATATACCACCAAACGAAAATTCATTCCTCCGGACCGAGCTGTACTCCACAGTTACCTGTACGTATAACTCACACACAACACAGAGAATAAACCGCCAAACGAAACAACATTCCTCTGGGACGAGCTGTACACCACAGTTACCTGTACGTATAACTCCCACACAACACTGAAAATATACCGCCAAACGAAACAATATTCCTCGTGACCGAGCTGTACTCCATAGTTACCTGTGCGTATAACTCACAGACAACACAGAAAATATACCGCCAAACAAAACAACATTCCTCCAGACCGAGCTGTACTCCACAGTTACCTGTACGTATAACTCACACACAACACAGAAAATATACCGCCAAACGAAAAAATGTTCCCTGTGACCTAGCTGTACTCCATAGTTACCTGTGCGTATAACTCACAGACAACAGAGAAAATATACCGCCAAACGAAACAACGTTCCTCCGGACCGAGCTGTACTCCACAGTTACCTGTACGTATAACTCACACACAACACAGAAAATATACCGCCAAACGAAAAAATGTTCCCTGTGACCTAGCTGTACTCCATAGTTACCTGTGCGTATAACTCACAGACAACAGAGAAAATATACCGCCAAACGAAACAACGTTCCTCCGGACCGAGCTGTACTCCACAGTTACCTGTACGTATAACTCACACACAACACAGAAAATATACCGCCAAACGAAAAAATGTTCCCTGTGACCTAGCTGTACTCCATAGTTACCTGTGCGTATAACTCACAGACAACAGAGAAAATATACCGCCAAACGAAACAACGTTCCTCCGGACCGAGCTGTACTCCACAGTTACCTGTACGTATAACTCACACACAACACAGAAAATATACCGCCATACGTAACAACGTTCCTCCGGACCGAGCTGTACTCCACAGTTACCTGTACGGATAACTCACACACAACACAGAAAATGTACCGCCAAACGAAAAAATGTTCCTCGTGACTGAGCTGTACACCACAGTTACCTGTATGTGTAACTCACACACAAGAGAGAAAATATACCGCCAAACAAAACAACAGACCGAAATATTCTCCACAGTTACCTGTATGTATAACTCACACACAACACAGAAAATATACCGCCATACATAACGTTCCTCCAGACCGAGCTGGAAACACCAGTTACCTGTACGTATAACTCCCACACAACACTGAAAATATACCGCCAAACGAAGCAATATTCCTCGTGACCGAGCTGTACTCCACAGTTACCTGTACGTATAACTCACACACAACACAGAGAATAAACCGCCAAACGAAACAACATTCCTCCGGAACGAGCTGTACACCACAGTTACCTGTACGTATAACTCACACACAACCCAGAAAATATACCGCCATACGTAACAACGTTCCTCCAGATCGAGCTGGAAACACCACAGTTACCTGTACATATAAATCACACACAACACTGAAAATATACTGCCAAACGAAACAATATTCCTCGTGTCCGAGCTGTACTCCACAGTTACCGGTACGTATAACTCACACACAAGGCATAAAATACACCTCCAAACGAAACAATGTTCCTCCTGACCGAGCTGTACTCCGCAGTTACCTGTACGTATAACTCATACACAACACATAAAATATAAAGCCAAACGAAACAACGTTCCTCCGGAAAGAGCTGTATACTTCAGTTACCTGTACGTATAACTCACAGACAACACAGAAAATATACCGCCAAACGAAACAACATTTCTCCTGACAGAGCTGTACAACACAGTTACCTGTACGTAGAACTCAGGCACAACACAGAAAATATACCGCCACACAAAGCAACATTCCTCCAGACCGAGCTGTACAACACAGTTACCTGTACGTATAACTCAGACACAACACCGAAAATATAGCGCCACACGAAACAACGTTCCTCCAGACCGAGCTGTACAGCACAGTTACCTGTACATATAACTCACACACAACACAGAATAAACCGCCAAACAAAACAACATTCCTCCGGAACGAGCTGTACACCACAGTTACCTGTACGTATAACTCACACACAACCCAGAAAATATACCGCCATACATAACAACGTTCCTCCAGACCGAGCTGGAAACACCAGTTACCTGTACATATAACTCTCACACAAGACAGAAAATATACCGCCAAATGAAACAACATTCCTCCTGAACGATCTGTGCTCCACAGTTACCGGTACGAATAACTCACAGACAACACAGAAAATACACCTCCAAACGAAACAATGTTCCTCCTGACCGAGCTGTACTCTGCAGTTACCTGTACGTATAACTCAGACACAACACAGAAAATATATCGCCAAACGAAACAACGTTCCTCCGGAAAGAGCTGTACACCACAGTTACCTGTATGTATAACTCAGACACAACACAGAAAATATATCGCCAAACGAAACAACGTTCGACCAGACCGAGCTGTACTCCACAGTTACCTGTACGTGTAACTCACACACAAGAGAGAAAATATACCGCCAAACGAAAAAATGTTCCCCGTGACCGAGCTGTAAACCACAGTTACCTGTACGTGTAACTCATACAGAACACAGAAAATATACCGCCATACATAACGTTCCTCCAGACCGAGCTGGAAACACCAGTTACCTGTACGTATAACTCCCACACAACACTGAAAATATACCGCCAAACGAAGCAATATTCCTCGTGACCGAGCTGTACTCCACAGTTACCTGTACGTATAACTCACACACAACACAGAGAATAAACCGCCAAACGAAACAACATTCCTCCGGAACGAGCTGTACACCACAGTTACCTGTACGTATAACTCACACACAACCCAGAAAATATACCGCCATACGTAACAACGTTCCTCCAGATCGAGCTGGAAACACCACAGTTACCTGTACATATAAATCACACACAACACTGAAAATATACTGCCAAACGAAACAATATTCCTCGTGTCCGAGCTGTACTCCACAGTTACCGGTACGTATAACTCACACACAAGGCATAAAATACACCTCCAAACGAAACAATGTTCCTCCTGACCGAGCTGTACTCCGCAGTTACCTGTACGTATAACTCATACACAACACATAAAATATAAAGCCAAACGAAACAACGTTCCTCCGGAAAGAGCTGTATACTTCAGTTACCTGTACGTATAACTCACAGACAACACAGAAAATATACCGCCAAACGAAACAACATTTCTCCTGACAGAGCTGTACAACACAGTTACCTGTACGTAGAACTCAGGCACAACACAGAAAATATACCGCCACACAAAGCAATATTCCTCCAGACCGAGCTGTACAGCACAGTTACCTGTACGTATAACTCAGACACAACACCGAAAATATAGCGCCACACGAAACAACGTTCCTCCAGACCGAGCTGTACAGCACAGTTACCTGTACATATAACTCACACACAACACAGAATAAACCGCCAAACAAAACAACATTCCTCCGGAACGAGCTGTACACCACAGTTACCTGTACGTATAACTCACACACAACCCAGAAAATATACCGCCATACATAACAACGTTCCTCCAGACCGAGCTGGAAACACCAGTTACCTGTACATATAACTCTCACACAAGACAGAAAATATACCGCCAAATGAAACAACATTCCTCCTGAACGATCTGTGCTCCACAGTTACCGGTACGAATAACTCACAGACAACACAGAAAATACACCTCCAAACGAAACAATGTTCCTCCTGACCGAGCTGTACTCTGCAGTTACCTGTACGTATAACTCACACACAACACATAAAATATAACGCCAAACGAAACAACGTTCCTCCGGAAAGAGCTGTATACCTCAGTTACCTGTACGTATAACTCACAAACAACACAGAAAATATACCGCCAAACGAAACAACATTTCTCCTGACCGAGCTGTACACCACAGTTACCTGTACGTATAACTCAGACACAACACAGAAAATATATCGCCAAACGAAACAACGTTCCTCCGGAAAGAGCTGTACACCACAGTTACCTGTATGTATAACTCAGACACAACACAGAAAATATATCGCCAAACGAAACAACGTTCGACCAGACCGAGCTGTACTCCACAGTTACCTGCACATATAACTCACACACAAGAGAGAAAATATACCGCCAAACGAAAAAATGTTCCCCGTGACCGAGCTGTAAACTACAGTTACCTGTACGTACAACTCACACACAACATAGAAAGTATACAGTGAAACGCAACAACGTTCCTCCAGACCGAGCTGGAAACACCAGTTACCTGTAAATATAACTCACAAACAACACTGAATATACACCGCCAAACGAAACATCGCTCCTCCAGAACAAGTTGTACTCCACAGTTACCTGTACATTTAACTCACACACAGCACAGAGAATATACCGCCAAAGGAAAAAACGTTCCTCCAGAACGAGCTGTACACCACAGTTACCAGTACGTATAACTCAGACACAACACAGAAAATATAGCGCCAAACGTAACGACATTCCTCCAGACCGAGCAGTACTCCACAGTTAACTGTACGTATAACTCACACACAACACAGAAAATATACCGCCAAACGAAAAAATGTTCCCCGTGACCGAGCTGTAAACTACAGTTACCTGTATGTACAACTCACACACAACACAGAAAGTATACAGTGAAACGAAACAACGTTCCTCCAGAACGAGTTGTACTCCACAGTTACGTGTACGTATAACTCACACACAACCCAAAAAATATACCGCCATACGTAACAACGTTCCTCGTGACGAGCTGTACTCCACAGTTACCGGTACGTATAACTCACACACAACACAGAAAATATACCGCCAAACAAAACAACATTCCTCCTGACCGAGCTGTACTCCCCAGTTACCTGTACGTATAACTCACACACAACACTGAAAATATACCGCCAAACGAAACAATGTTCCTCGTGACCGAGCTGTACTCCACAGTTACCTGTACGTATAACTCACAGACAACACAGAAAATATCCCGCCAAACGAAACAACATTCCTCCGGACCGAGCAGTACTCCACAGTTACCTGTACGTATAACTCATGCACAACACAGAAAATATACCGCCAAACGAACAACATTCCTCCGGAACGAGCTGTGCTCCACAGTTACCTGTACGTATAAGTCACACACAACACAGAAAATATACCGCCAAACGAAACAACATTCCTCCGGAACGAGCTGTACTCCAGAGTTACCTGTACGTATAACTCAGACGCAACACATAAAATATAACGCCAAACGAAACAACGTTCCTCCGGAAAGAGCTGTATACCTCAGTTACCTGTACGTATAACTCACAGACAACACAGAAAATATACCGCCAAACGAAACAACATTTCTCCTGACCGAGCTGTGCTCCACAGTTTCCTGTACGTATAAGTCAGACACAACACAGAAAATATACCACCAAACGAAACAACATTCCTCCAGACCGAGCTGTACAGCACAGTTACCTGTACATATAACTCACACACAACACAGAAAATATACCGCCAAACGAAACAACGTTCCTCCAGAAGGAGCTGTACACCACAGTTACCTGTACGTATAACTCATACAGAACACAGAAAATATACCGCCATACATAACAACGTTCCCTCAGACTGAGCTGGAAACACCATTTACCTGTACGTATAACTCCCACACAACACTGAAAATATGCCGCCAAACGAAACAACATTCCTCCGGACCGAGCTGTACTCCACAGTTACCTGTACGTATAACTCACACACAACACAGAAAATATACGGCCAAACGAAACAACGTTCCTCCGGAACGAGCTGTACTCCACAGTTACCTGTACATATAACTCACACACAACACAGAATAAACCGCCAAACAAAACAACATTCCTCCGGAACGAGCTGTACACCACAGTTACCTGTACGTATAACTCACACACAACCCAGAAAATATACCGCCATACATAACAACGTTCCTCCAGACCGAGCTGGAAACACCAGTTACCTGTACATATAACTCTCACACAATACTGAAAATATACCGCCAAACGAAACAACGTTCCTCCTGACCGAGCTGTACTCCACAGTTACCGGTACGTATAACTCACACACAACACAGAAAATATACCGCCAAACGAAACAACGTTCCTTCGGTAGGAGCTGTATACCTCAGTTACCTCTACGTATAATACACAGACAACACAGAAAATGTACCGCCAAACGAAAAAATTTTCCTCGTGACCGAGCTGTACACCACAGTTACCTGTACGTACAACTCACACACAACATAGAAAGTATACAGCGAAACGAAACAACGTTCCTCCAGAACGAGTTGTACTCCACAGTTACCTGTACGTATAACTCACACACAACCCAGAAAATATACCGCCAAACGAAACAACATTCCTCCTGACCGAGCTGTACTCCCCAGTTACCTGTACGTATAGATCACACACAAGACAGAAAATATACCGCCAAATGAAACAACATTCCTCCTGAACGATCTGTGCTCCACAGTTACCTGTACGAATAACTCACAGACAACACAGAAAATACACCTCCAAACGAAACAATGTTCCTCCTGACTGAGCTGTACTCTGCAGTTACCTGTACGTATAACTCACACACAACACATAAAATATAACGCCAAACGAAACAACGTTCCTCCGGAAAGAGCTGTATACCTCAGTTACCTGTACGTATAACTCACAAACAACACAGAAAATATACCGCCAAACGAAACAACATTTCTCCTGACCGAGCTGTACACCACAGTTACCTGTACGTATAACTCAGACACAACACAGAAAATATATCGCCAAACGAAACAACGTTCCTCCGGAAAGAGCTGTACACCACAGTTACCTGTATGTATAACTCAGACACAACACAGAAAATATATCGCCAAACGAAACAACGTTCGTCCAGACCGAGCTGTACTCCACAGTTACCTGTACGTGTAACTCACACACAAGAGAGAAAATATACCGCCAAACGAAAAAATGTTCCCCGTGATCGAGCTGTAAACTACAGTTACCTGTACGTACAACTCACACACAACATAGAAAGTATACAGTGAAACGCAACAACGTTCCTCCAGACCGAGCTGGAAACACCAGTTACCTGTAAATATAACTCACAAACAACACTGAATATACACCGCCAAACGAAACATCGCTCCTCCAGAACAAGTTGTACTCCACAGTTACCTGTACATTTAACTCACACACAGCACAGAGAATATACCGCCAAAGGAAAAAACGTTCCTCCAGAACGAGCTGTACACCACAGTTACCAGTACGTATAACTCAGACACAACACAGAAAATATAGCGCCAAACGTAACGACATTCCTCCAGACCGAGCAGTACTCCACAGTTAACTGTACGTATAACTCACACACAACACAGAAAATATACAGCCAAACGAAAAAATGTTCCCCGTGACCGAGTTGTAAACTACAGTTACCTGTACGTACAACTCACACACAACATAGAAAGTATACAGCGAAACGAAACAACGTTCCTCCAGAACGAGTTGTACTCCACAGTTACCTGTACGTATAACTCACACACAACCCAGAAAATATACCGCCATACGTAACAACGTTCCTCGTGACGAGCTGTACTCCACAGTTACCGGTACGTATAACTCACACACAACACAGAAAATATACCGCCAAACAAAACAACATTCCTCCTGACCGAGCTGTACTCCCCAGTTACCTGTACGTATAACTCACACACAACACTGAAAATAAACCGCCAAACGAAACAATGTTCCTCGTGACCGAGCTGTACTCCACAGTTACCTGTACGTATAACTCACAGACAACACAGAAAATATCCCGCCAAACGAAACAACATTCCTCCGGACCGAGCAGTACTCCACAGTTACCTGTACGTATAACTCATGCACAACACAGAAAATATACCGCCAAACGAACAACATTCCTCCGGAACGAGCTGTGCTCCACAGTTACCTGTACGTATAAGTCACACACAACACAGAAAATATACCGCCAAACGAAACAACATTCCTCCGGAACGAGCTGTACTCCAGAGTTACCTGTACGTATAACTCAGACGCAACACATAAAATATAACGCCAAACGAAACAACGTTCCTCCGGAAAGAGCTGTATACCTCAGTTACCTGTACGTATAACTCACAGACAACACAGAAAATATACCGCCAAACGAAACAACATTTCTCCTGACCGAGCTGTGCTCCACAGTTTCCTGTACGTATAAGTCAGACACAACACAGAAAATATACCACCAAACGAAACAACATTCCTCCAGACCGAGCTGTACAGCACAGTTACCTGTACATATAACTCACACACAACACAGAAAATATACCGCCAAACGAAACAACGTTCCTCCAGAAGGAGCTGTACACCACAGTTACCTGTACGTATAACTCATACAGAACACAGAAAATATACCGCCATACATAACAACGTTCCCTCAGACTGAGCTGGAAACACCATTTACCTGTACGTATAACTCCCACACAACACTGAAAATATGCCGCCAAACGAAACAACATTCCTCCGGACCGAGCTGTACTCCACAGTTACCTGTACGTATAACTCACACACAACACAGAAAATATACGGCCAAACGAAACAACGTTCCTCCGGAACGAGCTGTACTCCACAGTTACCTGTACATATAACTCACACACAACACAGAATAAACCGCCAAACAAAACAACATTCCTCCGGAACGAGCTGTACACCACAGTTACCTGTACGTATAACTCACACACAACCCAGAAAATATACCGCCATACATAACAACGTTCCTCCAGACCGAGCTGGAAACACCAGTTACCTGTACATATAACTCTCACACAATACTGAAAATATACCGCCAAACGAAACAACGTTCCTCCTGACCGAGCTGTACTCCACAGTTACCGGTACGTATAACTCACACACAACACAGAAAATATACCGCCAAACGAAACAACGTTCCTTCGGTAGGAGCTGTATACCTCAGTTACCTCTACGTATAATACACAGACAACACAGAAAATGTACCGCCAAACGAAAAAATTTTCCTCGTGACCGAGCTGTACACCACAGTTACCTGTACGTACAACTCACACACAACATAGAAAGTATACAGCGAAACGAAACAACGTTCCTCCAGAACGAGTTGTACTCCACAGTTACCTGTACGTATAACTCACACACAACCCAGAAAATATACCGCCAAACGAAACAACATTCCTCCTGACCGAGCTGTACTCCCCAGTTACCTGTACGTATAGATCACACACAAGACAGAAAATATACCGCCAAATGAAACAACATTCCTCC
Source organism: Hypanus sabinus (assembly GCF_030144855.1). Classification (NCBI taxonomy): domain Eukaryota; kingdom Metazoa; phylum Chordata; class Chondrichthyes; order Myliobatiformes; family Dasyatidae; genus Hypanus; species Hypanus sabinus. Next base: position 70,696 of record NW_026781272.1, on the reverse strand, counting down.
TGAACGATCTGTGCTCCACAGTTACCTGTACGAATAACTCACAGACAACACAGAAAATACACCTCCAAACGAAACAATGTTCCTCCTGACTGAGCTGTACTCTGCAGTTACCTGTACGTATAACTCACACACAACACATAAAATATAACGCCAAACGAAACAACGTTCCTCCGGAAAGAGCTGTATACCTCAGTTACCTGTACGTATAACTCACAAACAACACAGAAAATATACCGCCAAACGAAACAACATTTCTCCTGACCGAGCTGTACACCACAGTTACCTGTACGTATAACTCAGACACAACACAGAAAATATATCGCCAAACGAAACAACGTTCCTCCGGAAAGAGCTGTACACCACAGTTACCTGTATGTATAACTCAGACACAACACAGAAAATATATCGCCAAACGAAACAACGTTCGTCCAGACCGAGCTGTACTCCACAGTTACCTGTACGTGTAACTCACACACAAGAGAGAAAATATACCGCCAAACGAAAAAATGTTCCCCGTGATCGAGCTGTAAACTACAGTTACCTGTACGTACAACTCACACACAACATAGAAAGTATACAGTGAAACGCAACAACGTTCCTCCAGACCGAGCTGGAAACACCAGTTACCTGTAAATATAACTCACAAACAACACTGAATATACACCGCCAAACGAAACATCGCTCCTCCAGAACAAGTTGTACTCCACAGTTACCTGTACATTTAACTCACACACAGCACAGAGAATATACCGCCAAAGGAAAAAACGTTCCTCCAGAACGAGCTGTACACCACAGTTACCAGTACGTATAACTCAGACACAACACAGAAAATATAGCGCCAAACGTAACGACATTCCTCCAGACCGAGCAGTACTCCACAGTTAACTGTACGTATAACTCACACACAACACAGAAAATATACAGCCAAACGAAAAAATGTTCCCCGTGACCGAGTTGTAAACTACAGTTACCTGTACGTACAACTCACACACAACATAGAAAGTATACAGCGAAACGAAACAACGTTCCTCCAGAACGAGTTGTACTCCACAGTTACCTGTACGTATAACTCACACACAACCCAGAAAATATACCGCCATACGTAACAACGTTCCTCGTGACGAGCTGTACTCCACAGTTACCGGTACGTATAACTCACACACAACACAGAAAATATACCGCCAAACAAAACAACATTCCTCCTGACCGAGCTGTACTCCCCAGTTACCTGTACGTATAACTCACACACAACACTGAAAATATACCGCCAAACGAAACAATGTTCCTCGTGACCGAGCTGTACTCCACAGTTACCTGTACGTATAACTCACAGACAACACAGAAAATATCCCGCCAAACGAAACAACATTCCTCCGGACCGAGCAGTACTCCACAGTTACCTGTACGTATAACTCATGCACAACACAGAAAATATACCGCCAAACGAACAACATTCCTCCGGAACGAGCTGTGCTCCACAGTTACCTGTACGTATAAGTCACACACAACACAGAAAATATACCGCCAAACGAAACAACATTCCTCCGGAACGAGCTGTACTCCAGAGTTACCTGTACGTATAACTCAGACGCAACACATAAAATATAACGCCAAACGAAACAACGTTCCTCCGGAAAGAGCTGTATACCTCAGTTACCTGTAAGTATAACTCACAGACAACACAGAAAATATACCGCCAAACGAAACAACATTTCTCCTGACCGAGCTGTGCTCCACAGTTTCCTGTACGTATAAGTCAGACACAACACAGAAAATATACCACCAAACGAAACAACATTCCTCCAGACCGAGCTGTACAGCACAGTTACCTGTACATATAACTCACACACAACACAGAAAATATACCGCCAAACGAAACAACGTTCCTCCAGAAGGAGCTGTACACCACAGTTACCTGTACGTATAACTCATACAGAACACAGAAAATATACCGCCATACATAACAACGTTCCCTCAGACTGAGCTGGAAACACCATTTACCTGTACGTATAACTCCCACACAACACTGAAAATATGCCGCCAAACGAAACAACATTCCTCCGGACCGAGCTGTACTCCACAGTTACCTGTACGTATAACTCACACACAACACAGAAAATATACGGCCAAACGAAACAACGTTCCTCCGGAACGAGCTGTACTCCACAGTTACCTGTACATATAACTCACACACAACACAGAATAAACCGCCAAACAAAACAACATTCCTCCGGAACGAGCTGTACACCACAGTTACCTGTACGTATAACTCACACACAACCCAGAAAATATACCGCCATACATAACAACGTTCCTCCAGACCGAGCTGGAAACACCAGTTACCTGTACATATAACTCTCACACAATACTGAAAATATACCGCCAAACGAAACAACGTTCCTCCTGACCGAGCTGTACTCCACAGTTCCCGGTACGTATAACTCACACACAACACAGAAAATATACCGCCAAACGAAACAACGTTCCTTCGGTAGGAGCTGTATACCTCAGTTACCTCTACGTATAATACACAGACAACACAGAAAATGTACCGCCAAACGAAAAAATTTTCCTCGTGACCGAGCTGTACACCACAGTTACCTGTACGTACAACTCACACACAACATAGAAAGTATACAGCGAAACGAAACAACGTTCCTCCAGAACGAGTTGTACTCCACAGTTACCTGTACGTATAACTCACACACAACCCAGAAAATATACCGCCAAACGAAACAACATTCCTCCTGACCGAGCTGTACTCCCCAGTTACCTGTACGTATAGATCACACACAAGACAGAAAATATACCGCCAAATGAAACAACATTCCTCCTGAACGATCTGTGCTCCACAGTTACCTGTACGAATAACTCACAGACAACACAGAAAATACACCTCCAAACGAAACAATGTTCCTCCTGACTGAGCTGTACTCTGCAGTTACCTGTACGTATAACTCACACACAACACATAAAATATAACGCCAAACGAAACAACGTTCCTCCGGAAAGAGCTGTATACCTCAGTTACCTGTACGTATAACTCACAAACAACACAGAAAATATACCGCCAAACGAAACAACATTTCTCCTGACCGAGCTGTACACCACAGTTACCTGTACGTATAACTCAGACACAACACAGAAAATATATCGCCAAACGAAACAACGTTCCTCCGGAAAGAGCTGTACACCACAGTTACCTGTATGTATAACTCAGACACAACACAGAAAATATATCGCCAAACGAAACAACGTTCGTCCAGACCGAGCTGTACTCCACAGTTACCTGTACGTGTAACTCACACACAAGAGAGAAAATATACCGCCAAACGAAAAAATGTTCCCCGTGATCGAGCTGTAAACTACAGTTACCTGTACGTACAACTCACACACAACATAGAAAGTATACAGTGAAACGCAACAACGTTCCTCCAGACCGAGCTGGAAACACCAGTTACCTGTAAATATAACTCACAAACAACACTGAATATACACCGCCAAACGAAACATCGCTCCTCCAGAACAAGTTGTACTCCACAGTTACCTGTACATTTAACTCACACACAGCACAGAGAATATACCGCCAAAGGAAAAAACGTTCCTCCAGAACGAGCTGTACACCACAGTTACCAGTACGTATAACTCAGACACAACACAGAAAATATAGCGCCAAACGTAACGACATTCCTCCAGACCGAGCAGTACTCCACAGTTAACTGTACGTATAACTCACACACAACACAGAAAATATACAGCCAAACGAAAAAATGTTCCCCGTGACCGAGTTGTAAACTACAGTTACCTGTATGTACAACTCACACACAACATAGAAAGTATACAGCGAAACGAAACAACGTTCCTCCAGAACGAGTTGTACTCCACAGTTACCTGTACGTATAACTCACACACAACCCAGAAAATATACCGCCATACGTAACAACGTTCCTCGTGACGAGCTGTACTCCACAGTTACCGGTACGTATAACTCACACACAACACAGAAATTATACCGCCAAACAAAACAACATTCCTCCTGACCGAGCTGTACTCCCCAGTTACCTGTACGTATAACTCACACACAACACTGAAAATATACCGCCAAACGAAACAATGTTCCTCGTGACCGAGCTGTACTCCACAGTTACCTGTACGTATAACGCACAGACAACACAGAAAATATCCCGCCAAACGAAACAACATTCCTCCGGACCGAGCAGTACTCCACAGTTACCTGTACGTATAACTCATGCACAACACAGAAAATATACCGCCAAACGAACAACATTCCTCCGGAACGAGCTGTGCTCCACAGTTACCTGTACGTATAAGTCACACACAACACAGAAAATATACCGCCAAACGAAACAACATTCCTCCGGAACGAGCTGTACTCCAGAGTTACCTGTACGTATAACTCAGACGCAACACATAAAATATAACGCCAAACGAAACAACGTTCCTCCGGAAAGAGCTGTATACCTCAGTTACCTGTACGTATAACTCACAGACAACACAGAAAATATACCGCCAAACGAAACAACATTTCTCCTGACCGAGCTGTGCTCCACAGTTTCCTGTACGTATAAGTCAGACACAACACAGAAAATATACCACCAAACGAAACAACATTCCTCCAGACCGAGCTGTACAGCACAGTTACCTGTACATATAACTCACACACAACACAGAAAATATACCGCCAAACGAAACAACGTTCCTCCAGAAGGAGCTGTACACCACAGTTACCTGTACGTATAACTCATACAGAACACAGAAAATATACCGCCATACATAACAACGTTCCCTCAGACTGAGCTGGAAACACCATTTACCTGTACGTATAACTCCCACACAACACTGAAAATATGCCGCCAAACGAAACAACATTCCTCCGGACCGAGCTGTACTCCACAGTTACCTGTACGTATAACTCACACACAACACAGAAAATATACCGCCAAACGAAACAACGTTCCTTCGGTAGGAGCTGTATACCTCAGTTACCTGTACGTATAATTCACAGACAACACAGAAAATGTACCGCCAAAAGAAAAAACGTTCCTCCTGACCGAGCTGTACTCCACAGTTAACTGTACAGATAACTCACTCACAACACAGAAAATGTACCGCCAAACGAAAAAATGTTCCTCGTGACTGAGCTGTACACCACAGTTACCTGTATGTGTAACTCAGACACAACAGAGTAAATATACCGCCAAATGAAAAAATGTTCCCATGACTGAGCTGTAAATTACAGTTACCGGAACGTATAACTCACACACAACGCAGAAAATATACCGGCATACATAACAACGTTCCTCCAGACCGAGCTGGAAACACCAGTTACCTGTACGTATAACTCCCACACAACACTGAAAATATACCGCCAAACGAAACAATATTCCTCCTGACCGAGCTGTACTCCACAGTTACCGGTACGTATAACGCACACACAACACAGAAAATATACCGCCAAACGAAACAACGTTCCTTCGGAAGGAGCTGTATACCTCAGTTACCTGGACGTATAATTCACAGACAACACAGAAAATGTACCTCCAAAAGAAAAAAAGTTCCTCCGGAACGAGCTGTCACCACAGTTACCTGTACATTTAACTCACACACAGCACAGAGAATATACCGCCAAAGGAAAAAATGTTCCTCCAGAACGAGCTGTACACCACAGTTACCAGTACGTATAACTCAGACACAACACAGAAAATATAGCGCCAAACGTAACGACATTCCTCCAGACCGAGCAGTACTCCACAGTTAACTGTACGTATAACTCACACACAACACAGAAAATATACAGCCAAACGAAAAAATGTTCCCCGTGACCGAGTTGTAAACTACAGTTACCTGTACGTACAACTCACACACAACATAGAAAGTATACAGCGAAACGAAACAACGTTCCTCCAGAACGAGTTGTACTCCACAGTTACCTGTACGTATAACTCACACACAACCCAGAAAATATACCGCCATACGTAACAACGTTCCTCGTGACGAGCTGTACTCCACAGTTACCGGTACGTATAACTCACACACAACACAGAAAATATACCGCCAAACAAAACAACATTCCTCCTGACCGAGCTGTACTCCCCAGTTACCTGTACGTATAACTCACACACAACACTGAAAATATACCGCCAAACGAAACAATGTTCCTCGTGACCGAGCTGTACTCCACAGTTACCTGTACGTATAACTCACAGACAACACAGAAAATATCCCGCCAAACGAAACAACATTCCTCCGAACCGAGCAGTACTCCACAGTTACCTGTACGTATAACTCATGCACAACACAGAAAATATACCGCCAAACGAACAACATTCCTCCGGAACGAGCTGTGCTCCACAGTTACCTGTACGTATAAGTCACACACAACACAGAAAATATACCGCCAAACGAAACAACATTCCTCCTTAACGAGCTGTACTCCAGAGTTACCTGTACGTATAACTCACACGCAACACATAAAATATAACGCCAAACGAAACAACGTTCCTCCGGAAAGAGCTGTATACCTCAGTTACCTGTAAGTATAACTCACAGACAACACAGAAAATATACCGCCAAACGAAACAACATTTCTCCTGACCGAGCTGTGCTCCACAGTTTCCTGTACGTATAAGTCAGACACAACACAGAAAATATACCACCAAACGAAACAACATTCCTCCAGACCGAGCTGTACAGCACAGTTACCTGTACATATAACTCACACACAACACAGAAAATATACCGCCAAACGAAACAACGTTCCTCCAGAAGGAGCTGTACACCACAGTTACCTGTACGTATAACTCATACAGAACACAGAAAATATACCGCCATACATAACAACGTTCCCTCAGACTGAGCTGGAAACACCATTTACCTGTACGTATAACTCCCACACAACACTGAAAATATGCCGCCAAACGAAACAACATTCCTCCGGACCGAGCTGTACTCCACAGTTACCTGTACGTATAACTCACACACAACACAGAAAATATACCGCCAAACGAAACAACGTTCCTTCGGTAGGAGCTGTATACCTCAGTTACCTGTACGTATAATTCACAGACAACACAGAAAATGTACCGCCAAAAGAAAAAACGTTCCTCCTGACCGAGCTGTACTCCACAGTTAACTGTACAGATAACTCACTCACAACACAGAAAATGTACCGCCAAACGAAAAAATGTTCCTCGTGACTGAGCTGTACACCACAGTTACCTGTATGTGTAACTCAGACACAACAGAGTAAATATACCGCCAAATGAAAAAATGTTCCCATGACTGAGCTGTAAATTACAGTTACCGGAACGTATAACTCACACACAACGCAGAAAATATACCGGCATACATAACAACGTTCCTCCAGACCGAGCTGGAAACACCAGTTACCTGTACGTATAACTCCCACACAACACTGAAAATATACCGCCAAACGAAACAATATTCCTCCTGACCGAGCTGTACTCCACAGTTACCGGTACGTATAACGCACACACAACACAGAAAATATACCGCCAAACGAAACAACGTTCCTTCGGAAGGAGCTGTATACCTCAGTTACCTGGACGTATAATTCACAGACAACACAGAAAATGTACCTCCAAAAGAAAAAAAGTTCCTCCGGAACGAGCTGTCACCACAGTTACCTGTACATATAACTCACACACAACACAGAAAATATACTGCCAAATGAAACAACGTTCCTCCGGACCGAGCTGTACTCCACAGTTACCTGTACGGATAACTCACACACAACACAGAAAATATACCGCCGAACGAAAAAATGTTCCTCGTGACCGAGCTGGAAACACCAGTTACCTGTACGTATAACTCAGACACAACACAGAAAATATACCTCCAAACAAAACAATATTCCTCGTGACCGAGCTGTACTACACAGTTACCTGTACGTATAACTCACACACAACACAGAAAATATACGGCCAAACGAAACAACGTTCCTCCGGAACGAGCTGTACTCCACAGTTACCTGTACGTATAACTCACACACAACACAGAGAATAAACCGCCAAACGAAACAACATTCCTCCGGAACGAACTGTACTCCACAGTTACCTGTACGTATAACTCCCACACAACACTGAAAATATACCGCCAAACGAAACAATATTCCTCGTGACCGAGCTGTACTCTATAGTTACCTGTGCGTATAACTCACAGACATCACAGAAAATACACCTCCAAACGAAACAATGTTCCTCCTGACCGCGCTGTACTCTGCAGTTACCTGTACGTATAACTCACACACAACACATAAAATATAACGCCAAACGAAACAACGTTCCTCCGGAAAGAGCTGTATACCTCAGTTACCTGTACGTATAACTCACAAACAACACAGAAAATATACCGCCAAACGAAACAACATTTCTCCTGACCGAGCTGTACACCACAGTTACCTGTACGTATAACTCAGACACAACACAGAAAATATATCGCCAAACGAAACAACGTTTCTCCGGAAAGAGCTGTACACCACAGTTACCTGTACGTATAACTCAGACACAACACAGAAAATATATCGCCAAACAAAACAACGTTCCTCCGGACCGAGCTGTACTCCACAGTTACCTGTACGTATAACTCACACACAACACAGAAAATATACCGCCAAACGAAACAACATTCCTCCGGAACGAGCTGTACTCCAGAGTTACCTGTACGTATAACTCACACGCAACACATAAAATATAACGCCAAACGAAACAACGTTCCTCCGGAAAGAGCTGTATACCTCAGATACCTGTACGTATAACTCACAGACAACACAGAAAATATACCGCCAAACGAAACAACGTTCCTCCAGAAGGAGCTGTACACCACAGTTACCTGTACGTATAACTCATACAGAACACAGAAAATATACCGCCATACATAACAACGTTCCCTCAGACTGAGCTGGAAACACCATTTACCTGTACGTATAACTCCCACACAACACTGAAAATATGCCGCCAAACGAAACAACATTCCTCCGGACCGAGCTGTACTCCACAGTTACCTGTACGTATAACTCACACACAACATAGAAAATATACCGCCAAACGAAACAACGTTCCTTCGGTAGGAGCTGTATACCTCAGTTACCTGTACGTATAATTCACAGACAACACAGAAAATGTACCGCCAAAAGAAAAAACGTTCCTCCTGACCGAGCTGTACTCCACAGTTAACTGTACAGATAACTCACTCACAACACAGAAAATGTACCGCCAAACGAAAAAATGTTCCTTGTGACCGAGCTGTACACCACAGTTACCTGTATGTGTAACTCAGACACAACAGAGTAAATATACCGCCAAATGAAAAAATGTTCCCATGACTGAGCTGTAAATTACAGTTACCGGAACGTATAACTCACACACAACGCAGAAAATATACCGGCATACATAACAACGTTCCTCCAGACCGAGCTGGAAACACCAGTTACCTGTACGTATAACTCCCACACAACACTGAAAATATACCGCCAAACGAAACAATATTCCTCCTGACCGAGCTGTACTCCACAGTTACCGGTACGTATAACGCACACACAACACAGAAAATATACCGCCAAACGAAACAACGTTCCTTCGGAAGGAGCTGTATACCTCAGTTACCTGGACGTATAATTCACAGACAACACAGAAAATGTACCTCCAAAAGAAAAAAAGTTCCTCCGGAACGAGCTGTCACCACAGTTACCTGTACATATAACTCACACACAACACAGAAAATATACTGCCAAATGAAACAACGTTCCTCCGGACCGAGCTGTACTCCACAGTTACCTGTACGGATAACTCACACACAACACAGAAAATATACCGCCGAACGAAAAAATGTTCCTCGTGACCGAGCTGGAAACACCAGTTACCTGTACGTATAACTCAGACACAACACAGAAAATATACCTCCAAACAAAACAATATTCCTCGTGACCGAGCTGTACTACACAGTTACCTGTACGTATAACTCACACACAACACAGAAAATATTCGGCCAAACGAAACAACGTTCCTCCGGAACGAGCTGTACTCCACAGTTACCTGTACGTATAACTCACACACAACACAGAGAATAAACCGCCAAACGAAACAACATTCCTCCGGAACGAACTGTACTCCACAGTTACCTGTACGTATAACTCCCACACAACACTGAAAATATACCGCCAAACGAAACAATATTCCTCGTGACCGAGCTGTACTCTATAGTTACCTGTGCGTATAACTCACAGACAACACAGAAAATACACCTCCAAACGAAACAATGTTCCTCCTGACCGCGCTGTACTCTGCAGTTACCTGTACGTATAACTCACACACAACACATAAAATATAACGCCAAACGAAACAACGTTCCTCCGGAAAGAGCTGTATACCTCAGTTACCTGTACGTATAACTCACAAACAACACAGAAAATATACCGCCAAACGAAACAACATTTCTCCTGACCGAGCTGTACACCACAGTTACCTGTACGTATAACTCAGACACAACACAGAAAATATATCGCCAAACGAAACAACGTTCCTCCGGAAAGAGCTGTACACCACAGTTACCTGTACGTATAACTCAGACACAACACAGAAAATATATCGCCAAACAAAACAACGTTCCTCCGGACCGAGCTGTACTCCACAGTTACCTGTACGTATAACTCACACACAACACAGAAAATATACCGCCAAACGAAACAACATTCCTCCGGAACGAGCTGTACTCCAGAGTTACCTGTACGTATAACTCACACGCAACACATAAAATATAACGCCAAACGAAACAACGTTCCTCCGGAAAGAGCTGTATACCTCAGATACCTGTACGTATAACTCACAGACAACACAGAAAATATACCGCCAAACGAAACAACGTTCCTCCAGAAGGAGCTGTACACCACAGTTACCTGTACGTATAACTCATACAGAACACAGAAAATATACCGCCATACATAACAACGTTCCCTCAGACTGAGCTGGAAACACCATTTACCTGTACGTATAACTCCCACACAACACTGAAAATATGCCGCCAAACGAAACAACATTCCTCCGGACCGAGCTGTACTCCACAGTTACCTGTACGTATAACTCACACACAACATAGAAAATATACCGCCGAACGAAAAAATGTTCCTCGTGACCGAGCTGTACACCACAGTTACCTGTATGTGTAACTCACACACAACAGAGAAAATATACCGCCAAACAAAACAACGTTCCTCCAGACCGAGCTGGAAACACCAGTTACCTGTACGTATAACTCAGACACAACACAGAAAATATACCTCCAAACGAAACAATATTCCTCGTGACCGAGCTGTACTACACAGTTACCTGTACGTATAACTCACACACAACACAGAAAATATACGGCCAAACGAAACAACGTTCCTCCGGAACGAGCTGTACTCCACAGTTACCTGTACGTATAACTCACACACAACACAGAGAATAAACCGCCAAACGAAACAACATTCCTCCGGAACGAGCTGTACTCCACAGTTACCTGTACGTATAACTCCCACACAACACTGAAAATATACCGCCAAACGAAACAATATTCCTCGTGACCGAGCTGTACTCCATAGTTACCTGTGCGTATAACTCACAGACAACACAGAAAATACACCTCCAAACGAAACAATGTTCCTCCTGACCGAGCTGTACTCTGCAGTTACCTGTACGTATAACTCACACACAACACATAAAATATAACGCCAAACGAAACAACGTTCCTCCGGAAAGAGCTGTATACCTCAGTTACCTGTACGTATAACTCACAAACAACACAGAAAATATACCGCCAAACGAAACAACATTTCTCCTGACCGAGCTGTACACCACAGTTACCTGTACGTATAACTCAGACACAACACAGAAAATATATCGCCAAACGAAACAACGTTCCTCCGGAAAGAGCTGTACACCACAGTTACCTGTACGTATAACTCAGACACAACACAGAAAATATATCGCCAAACAAAACAACATTCCTCCGGACCGAGCTGTACTCCACAGTTACCTGTACGTGTAACTCACACACAAGAGAGAAAATATACCGCCAAACGTAACGACATTCCTCCAGACCGAGCTGTACTCCCCAGTTAACTGTACGTATAACTCACACACAACACAGAAAATATACCGCCAAACGAAACAACATTCCTCCGGAATGAGCTGTACTCCAGAGTTACCTGTACGTATAACTCACACGCAACACATAAAATATAACGCCAAACGAAACAACGTTCCTCCGGAAAGAGCTGTATACCTCAGATACCTGTACGTATAACTCACAGACAACACAGAAAATATACCGCCAAACGAAACAACATTTCTCCTGACCGAGCTGTGCTCCACAGTTTCCTGTACGTATAAGTCAGACACAACACAGAAAATATACCACCAAACGAAACAACATTCCTCCAGACCGAGCTGTACAGCACAGTTACCTGTACATATAACTCACACACAACACAGAAAATATACCGCCAAACGAAACAACGTTCCTCCAGAAGGAGCTGTACACCACAGTTACCTGTACGTATAACTCATACAGAACACAGAAAATATACCGCCATACATAACAACGTTCCCTCAGACTGAGCTGGAAACACCATTTACCTGTACGTATAACTCCCACACAACACTGAAAATATGCCGCCAAACGAAACAACATTCCTCCGGACCGAGCTGTACTCCACAGTTACCTGTACGTATAACTCACACACAACACAGAAAATATACCGCCAAACGAAACAACGTTCCTTCGGTAGGAGCTGTATACCTCAGTTACCTGTACGTATAATTCACAGACAACACAGAAAATGTACCGCCAAAAGAAAAAACGTTCCTCCTGACCGAGCTGTACTCCACAGTTAACTGTACAGATAACTCACTCACAACACAGAAAATGTACCGCCAAACGAAAAAATGTTCCTCGTGACTGAGCTGTACACCACAGTTACCTGTATGTGTAACTCAGACACAACAGAGTAAATATACCGCCAAATGAAAAAATGTTCCCATGACTGAGCTGTAAATTACAGTTACCGGAACGTATAACTCACACACAACACAGAAAATATACCGCCATACGTAACAACGTTCCTCCAGACCGAGCTGGAAACACCAGTTACCTGTACGTATAACTCCCACACAACACTGAAAATATACCGCCAAATGAAAAAATGTTCCCATGACTGAGCTGTAAATTACAGTTACCGGAACGTATAACTCACACACAACGCAGAAAATATACCGGCATACATAACAACGTTCCTCCAGACCGAGCTGGAAACACCAGTTACCTGTACGTATAACTCCCACACAACACTGAAAATATACCGCCATACGAAACAATATTCCTCCTGACCGAGCTGTACTCCACAGTTACCGGTACGTATAACGCACACACAACACAGAAAATATACCGCCAAACGAAACAACGTTCCTTCGGAAGGAGCTGTATACCTCAGTTACCTGGACGTATAATTCACAGACAACACAGAAAATGTACCTCCAAAAGAAAAAACGTTCCTCCGGAACGAGCTGTCACCACAGTTACCTGTACATATAACTCACACACAACACAGAAAATATACTGCCAAATGAAAGAACGTTCCTCCGGACCGAGCTGTACTCCACAGTTACCTGTACGGATAACTCACACACAACACAGAAAATGTACCGCCGAACGAAAAAATGTTCCTCGTGACCGAGCTGTACACCACAGTTACCTGTATGTGTAACTCACACACAACAGAGAAAATATACCGCCAAACAAAACAACGTTCCTCCAGACCGAGCTGGAAACACCAGTTACCTGTACGTATAACTCAGACACAACACAGAAAATATACCTCCAAACGAAACAATATTCCTCGTGACCGAGCTGTACTACATAGTTACCTGTACGTATAACTCACACACAACACAGAAAATATACGGCCAAACGAAACAACGTTCCTCCGGAACGAGCTGTACTCCACAGTTACCTGTACGTATAACTCACACACAACACAGAGAATAAACCGCCAAACGAAACAACATTCCTCCGGAACGAGCTGTACTCCACAGTTACCTGTACGTATAACTCACAAACAACACAGAAAATATACCGCCAAACGAAACAACGTTCCTTCGGTAGGAGCTGTATACCTCAGTTACCTGTACGTATAATTCACAGACAACACAGAAAATGTACCGCCAAAAGAAAAAACGTTCCTCCTGACCGAGCTGTACTCCACAGTTAACTGTACAGATAACTCACTCACAACACAGAAAATGTACCGCCAAACGAAAAAATGTTCCTCGTGACTGAGCTGTACACCACAGTTACCTGTATGTGTAACTCAGACACAACAGAGTAAATATACCGCCAAATGAAAAAATGTTCCCATGACTGAGCTGTAAATTACAGTTACCTGTACGTATAACTCACAAACAACACAGAAAATATACCGCCAAACGAAACAACGTTCCTTCGGAAGGAGCTGTATACCTCAGTTACCTGGACGTATAATTCACAGACAACACAGAAAATGTACCTCCAAAAGAAAAAACGTTCCTCCGGAACGAGCTGTCACCACAGTTACCTGTACGTATAACTCACACACAACGCAGAAAATATACCGGCATACATAACAACGTTCCTCCAGACCGAGCTGGAAACACCAGTTACCTGTACGTATAACTCCCACACAACACTGAAAATATACCGCCAAATGAAAAAATGTTCCCATGACTGAGCTGTAAATTACAGTTACCGGAACGTATAACTCACACACAACGCAGAAAATATACCGGCATACATAACAACGTTCCTCCAGACCGAGCTGGAAACACCAGTTACCTGTACGTATAACTCCCACACAACACTGAAAATATACCGCCAAACGAAACAATATTCCTCCTGACCGAGCTGTACTCCACAGTTACCGGTACGTATAACGCACACACAACACAGAAAATATACCGCCAAACGAAACAACGTTCCTTCGGAAGGAGCTGTATACCTCAGTTACCTGGACGTATAATTCACAGACAACACAGAAAATGTACCTCCAAAAGAAAAAACGTTCCTCCGGAACGAGCTGTCACCACAGTTACCTGTACATATAACTCACACACAACACAGAAAATATACTGCCAAATGAAACAACGTTCCTCCGGACCGAGCTGTACTCCACAGTTACCTGTACGGATAACTCACACACAACACAGAAAATGTACCGCCGAACGAAAAATGTTCCTCGTGACCGAGCTGTACACCACAGTTACCTGTATGTGTAACTCACACACAACAGAGAAAATATACCGCCAAACAAAACAACGTTCCTCCAGACCGAGCTGGAAACACCAGTTACCTGTACGTATAACTCAGACACAACACAGAAAATATACCTCCAAACGAAACAATATTCCTCGTGACCGAGCTGTTCTCCACAGTTACCTGTACGTATAACTCACACACAACACAGAGAATAAACCGCCAAACGAAACAACATTCCTCCGGAACGAGCTGTACTCCACAGTTACCTGTACGTATAACTCCCACACAACACTGAAAATATACCGCCAAACGAAACAATATTCCTCGTGACCGAGCTGTACTCCATAGTTACCTGTGCGTATAACTCACAGACAACACAGAAAATACACCTCCAAATGAAACAATGTTCCTCCTGACCGAGCTGTACTCTGCAGTTACCTGTACGTATAACTCAGACACAACACAGAAAATATATCGCCAAACGAAACAACGTTCCTCCGGAAAGAGCTGTACACCACAGTTACCTGTACGTATAACTCAGACACAACACAGAAAATATATCGCCAAACGAAACAACGTTCCTCCGGACCGAGCTGTACTCCACAGTTACCTCTACGTGTAACTCACACACAAGAGAGAAAATATACCGCCAAACGTAACGACATTCCTCCAGACCGAGCAGTACTCCACAGTTAACTGTACGTATAACTCACACACAACACAGAAAATATACCGCCAAACGAAAAAATGTTCCCCGTGACCGAGCTGTAAACTACAGTTACCTGTACGTACAACTCACACACAACATAGAAAGTATACAGTGAAACGAAACAACGTTCCTCCAGACCGAGCTGGAAACACCAGTTACCTGTAAATATAACTCACAAACAACACTGAATATACACCGCCAAACGAAACATCGCTCCTCCAGAACAAGTTGTACTCCGCAGTTACCTGTACATTTAACTCACACACAGCACAGAGAATATACCGCCAAAGGAAAAAATGTTCCTCCAGAACGAGCTGTACACCACAGTTACCAGTACGTATAACTCAGACACAACACAGAAAATATAGCGCCAAACGTAACGACATTCCTCCAGACCGAGCTGTACTCCACAGTTACCGGTACGTATAACGCACACACAACACAGAAAATATACAGCCAAACGAAAAAATGTTCCCCGTGACCGAGTTGTAAACTACAGTTACCTGTACGTACAACTCACACACAACATAGAAAGTATACAGCGAAACGAAACAACGTTCCTCCAGACCGAGTTGTACTCCACAGTTACCTGTACGTATAACTCACACACAACCCAGAAAATATACCGCCATACGTAACAACGTTCCTCGTGACCGAGCTGTACTCCACAGTTACCGGTACGTATAACTCACACACAACACAGAAAATATACCGCCAAACAAAACAACATACCTCCTGACCGAGCTGTACTCCCCAGTTACCTGTACGTATAACTCACACACAACACTGAAAATATACCGCCAAACGAAACAATGTTCCTCGTGACCGAGCTGTACTGCACAGTTACCTGTACGTATAACTTACAGACAACACAGAAAATATCCGGCCAAACGAAACAACATTCCTCCGGACCGAGCAGTACTCCACAGTTACCTGTACGTATAACTCATGCACAACACAGAAAATATACCGCCAAACGAAAGAACATTCCTCCGGAACGAGCTGTGCTCCACAGTTACCTGTACGTATAAGTCACACACAACACAGAAAATATACCGCCAAACGAAACAACATTCCTCCGGAACGAGCTGTACTCCAGAGTTACCTGTACGTATAACTCACACGCAACACATAAAATATAACGCCAAACGAAACAACGTTCCTCCGGAAAGAGCTGTATACCTCAGTTACCTGTACGTATAACTCACAGACAACACAGAAAATATACCGCCAAACGAAACAACATTTCTCCTGACCGAGCTGTACACTACAGTTACCTGTACGTATAACTCAGACACAACACAGAAAATATACCGCCAAACGAAACAACGTTCCTCCAGACCGAGCTGTGCTCCACAGTTTCCTGTACGTATAAGTCAGACACAACACAGAAAATATACCACCAAACGAAACAACATTCCTCCAGACCGAGCTGTACAGCACAGTTACCTGTACATATAACTCACACACAACACAGAAAATATACCGCCAAACGAAACAACGTTCCTCCAGAAGGAGCTGTACACCACAGTTACCTGTACGTATAACTCATACAGAACACAGAAAATATACCGCCATACATAACAACGTTCCCTCAGACTGACCTGGAAACACCATTTACCTGAACGTATAACTCCCACACAACACTGAAAATATGCCGCCAAACGAAACAACATTCCTCCGGACCGAGCTGTACTCCACAGTTACCTGTACGTATAACTCACACACAACACAGAAAATATACCGCCAAACGAAACAACGTTCCTTCGGTAGGAGCTGTATACCTCAGTTACCTGTACGTAGAATTCTCAGACAACACAGAAAATGTACCGCCAAAAGAAAAAAACGTTCCTCCTGACCGAGCTGTACTCCACAGTTAACTGTACGTATAACTCACACACAACACAGAAAATGTACCGCCAAACGAAAAAATGTTCCTCGTGACCGAGCTGTACACCACAGTTACCTGTATGTGTAACTCAGACACAACAGAGTAAATATACCGCCAAGCAAAACAACATTCCTCCAGACCGAGCTGTACACCACAGTTACCTGTACGTATAACTCACACACAACACAGAAAATATACCGGCATACATAACAACGTTCCTCCAGACCGAGCTGGAAACACCAGTTACCTGTACGTATAACTCCCACACAACACTGAAAATATACCGCCAAACGAAACAATATTCCTCCTGACCGAGCTGTACTCCACAGTTACCTGTACGTATAACTCACACACAACACAGAAAATATACCGCCAAATGAAAAAATGTTCCCATGACTGAGCTGTACACCACAGTTACCTGTATGTGTAACTCACACACAACAGAGAAAATATACCGGCATACATAACAACGTTCCTCCAGACCGAGCTGGAAACACCAGTTACCTGTACGTATAACTCCCACACAACACTGAAAATATACCGCCAAACGAAACAATATTCCTCCAGACCGAGCAGTACTCCTCAGTTAACTGTACGTATAACTCACACACAACACAGAAAATATACCGCCAAATGAAAAAATGTTCCCATGACCGAGCTGTAAATTACAGTTACCGGAACGTATAACTCACACACAACGCAGAAAATATACCGGCATACATAACAACGTTCCTCCAGACCGAGCTGGAAACACCAGTTACCTGTACCTATAACTCCCACACAACACTGAAAATATACCGCCAAACGAAACAATATTCCTCCTGACCGAGCTGTACTCCACAGTTACCGGTACGTATAACGCACACACAACACAGAAAATATCCAGCCAAACGAAAAAATGTTCCCCGTGACCGAGTTGTAAACTACAGTTACCTGTACGTACAACTCACACACAACATAGAAAGTATACAGCGAAACGAAACAACGTTCCTCCAGAACGAGTTGTACTCCACAGTTACCTGTACGTATAACTCACACACAACCCAGAAAATATACCGCCATACGTAACAACGTTCCTCGTGACCGAGCTGTACTCCACAGTTACCGGTACGTATAACTCACACACAACACAGAAAATATACCGCCAAACAAAACAACATTCCTCCTGACCGAGCTGTACTCCCCAGTTACCTGTACGTATAACTCACACACAACACTGAAAATATACCGCCAAACGAAACAATGTTCCTCGTGACCGAGCTGTACTCCACAGTTACCTGTACATATAACTCACAGACAACACAGAAAATATCCCGCCAAACGAAACAACATTCCTCCGGACCGAGCAGTACTCCACAGTTACCTGTACGTATAACTCATGCACAACACAGAAAATATACCGCCAAACGAAACAACATTCCTCCGGAACGAGCTGTGCTCCACAGTTACCTGTACGTATAAGTCACACACAACACAGAAAATATACCGCCAAACGAAACAACATTCCTCCGGAACGAGCTGTACTCCAGAGTTACCTGTACGTATAACTCACACGCAACACATAAAATATAACGCCAAACGAAACAACGTTCCTCCGGAAAGAGCTGTATACCTCAGTTACCTGTACGTATAACTCACAGACAACACAGAAAATATACCGCCAAACGAAACAACATTTCTCCTGACCGAGCTGTACACTACAGTTACCTGTACGTATAACTCAGACACAACACAGAAAATATACCGCCAAACGAAACAACGTTCCTCCAGACCGAGCTGTGCTCCACAGTTTCCTGTACGTATAAGTCAGACACAACACAGAAAATATACCACCAAACGAAACAACATTCCTCCAGACCGAGCTGTACAGCACAGTTACCTGTACATATAACTCACACACAACACAGAAAATATACCGCCAAACGAAACAACGTTCCTCCAGAAGGAGCTGTACACCACAGTTACCTGTACGTATAACTCATACAGAACACAGAAAATATACCGCCATACATAACAACGTTCCCTCAGACTGAGCTGGAAACACCATTTACCTGAACGTATAACTCCCACACAACACTGAAAATATGCCGCCAAACGAAACAACATTCCTCCGGACCGAGCTGTAGTCCACAGTTACCTGTACGTATAACTCACACACAACACAGAAAATATACCGCCAAACGAAACAACGTTCCTTCGGTAGGAGCTGTATACCTCAGTTACCTGTACGTATAATTCACAGACAACACAGAAAATGTACCGCCAAAAGAAAAAAACGTTCCTCCTGACCGAGCTGTACTCCACAGTTAACTGTACAGATAACTCACACACAACACAGAAAATGTACCGCCAAACGAAAAAATGTTCCCATGACTGAGCTATAAATTACAGCTTCCGGAACGTATAACTCACACACAACGCAGAAAATATACCGGCATACATAACAACGTTCCTCCAGACCGAGCTGGAAACACCAGTTACCTGTACGTATAACTCCCACACAACACTGAAAATATACCGCCAAACGAAACAATATTCCTCCTGACCGAGCTGTACTCCACAGTTACCGGTACGTATAACTCACACACAACACAGAGAATAAACCGCCAAACGAAACAACATTCCTCCGGAACGAGCTGTACTCCACAGTTACCTGTATGTACAACTCACACACAACACAGAGAATAAACCGCCAAACGAAACAACATTCCTCCGGAACGAGCTGTACTCCACAGTTACCTGTATGTACAACTCACACACAACACAGAAAGTATACAGCGAAACGAAACAACGTTCCTGCAGAACGAGTTGTACTCCACAGTTAACTGTACGTATAACTCACACACAACACAGAAAATATACAGCCAAACGAAAAAATGTTCCCCATGACCGAGCTGTAAACTACAGTTACCTGTACGTACAACTCACACACAACATAGAAAGTATACAGCGAAACGAAACAACGTTCCTCCAGAACGAGTTGTACTCCACAGTTACCTGTACGTATAACTCACACACAACCCAGAAAATATACCGCCATACGTAACAACGTTCCTCGTGACCGAGCTGTACTCCACAGTTACCGGTACGTATAACTCACACACAACACAGAAAATATACCGCCAAACAAAACAACATTTCTCCTGACCGAGCTGTACTCCCCAGTAACCTGTACGTATAACTCACAGACAACACAGAAAATATCCCGCCAAACGAAACAACATTCCTCCGGAACGAGCTGTACTCCAGAGTTACCTGTACGTATAACTCACACGCAACACATAAAATATAACGCCAAACGAAACAACGTTCCTCCGGAAAGAGCTGTATACCTCAGTTACCTGTACGTATAACTCACAGACAACACAGAAAATATACCGCCAAACGAAACAACATTTCTCCTGACCGAGCTGTACACTACAGTTACCTGTACGTATAACTCAGACACAACACAGAAAATATACCGCCTAACGAAACAACGTTCCTCCAGACCGAGCTGTGCTCCACAGTTTCCTGTACGTATAAGTCAGACACAACACAGAAAATATACCACCAAACGAAACAACATTCCTCCAGACTGAGCTGTACAGCACAGTTACCTGTACATATAACTCACACACAACACAGAAAATATACCGCCAAACGAAACAACATTCCTCCAGACCGAGCTGTACAGCACAGTTACCTGTACGTATAACTCATACAGAACACAGAAAATATACCGCCAAACGAAACAACGTTCCTCCAGACCGAGCTGTGCTCCACAGTTTCCTGTACGTATAACTCACAGACCACACAGAAAATATACCGCCAAACGAAACAATATTCCTCCTGACCGAGCTGTACTCCACAGTTACCGGTACGTATAACGCACACACAACACAGAAAATATACCGCCAAACGAAACAACATTCCTTCGGAAGGAGCTGTATACCTCAGTTACCTGGACGTATAATTCACAGACAACACAGAAAATGTACCTCCAAAAGAAAAAACGTTCCTCCGGAACGTGCTGTCACCACAGTTACCTGTACATATAACTCACACACAACACAGAAAATATACTGCCAAATGAAACAACGTTCCTCCGGACCGAGCTGTACTCCACAGTTACCTGTACGGATAACTCACACACAACACAGAAAATGTACCGCCAAACGAAAAAATCTTCCTCGTGACCGAGCTGTACACCACAGTTACCTGTATGTGTAACTCACACACAACAGAGAAAATATACCGCCATACATAACAACGTTCCTCCAGACCGAGCTGGAAACACCAGTTACCTGTACGTATAACTCAGACACAACACAGAAAATATACCGCCAAACGAAACAATATTCCTCGTGACCGAGCTGTACTACACAGTTACCTGTACGTATAACTCACACACAACACAGAAAATATACGGCCAAACAAAACAACGTTCCTCCGGAACGAGCTGTACTCCACAGTTACCTGTACGTATAACTCACACACAACACAGAGAATAAACCGCCAAACGAAACAACATTCCTCCGGAACGAGCTGTACTCCACAGTTACCTGTATGTACAACTCACACACAACACAGAAAGTATACAGCGAAACGAAACAACGTTCCTGCAGAACGAGTTGTACTCCACAGTTACCTGTACGTATAACTCACACACAACCCAGAAAATATACCGCCAAACGTAACGACATTCCTCCAGACCGAGCAGTACTCCACAGTTAACTGTACGTATAACTCACACACAACACAGAAAATATACCGCCAAACGTAACGACATTCCTCCTGACCGAGCTGTACTCCCCAGTTACCTGTACGTATAACTCACACAGAACACTGAAAATATACCGCCAAACGAAACAATGTTCCTCGTGACCGAGCTGTACTCCACAGTTACCTGTACGTATAACTCACAGACAACACAGAAAATATCCCGCCAAACGAAACAACATTCCTCCGGACCGAGCAGTACTCCACAGTTACCTGTACGTATAAGTCACACACAACACAGAAAATATACCGCCAAACGAAACAACATTCCTCCGGAACGAGCTGTGCTCCACAGTTACCTGTACGTATAAGTCACACACAACACAGAAAATATACCGCCAAACGAAACAACATTCCTCCGGAACGGGCTGTACTCCACAGTTACCTGTATGTATAACTCACACGCAACACATAAAATATAACGCCAAACGAAACAACGTTCCTCCGGAAAGAGCTGTATACCTCAGTTACCTGTACGTATAACTCACAGACAACACAGAAAATATACCGCCAAAGGAAACAACATTTCTCCTGACCGAGCTGTACACTACAGTTACCTGTACGTATAACTCAGACACAACACAGAAAATATACCGCCAAACGAAACAACGTTCCTCCAGACCGAGCTGTGCTCCACAGTTTCCTGTACGTATAACTCACAGACAACACAGAAAATATACCGCCAAACGAAACAACATTCCTCCAGACCGAGCTGTACAGCACAGTTACCTGTACGTATAACTCATACAGAACACAGAAAATATACCGCCATACATAACAACGTTCCCTCAGACTGAGCTGGAAACACCATTTACCTGTACGTATAACTCCCACACAACACTGAAAATATGCCGCCAAACGAAACAACATTCCTCCGGACCGAGCTGTACTCCACAGTTACCTGTACGTATAACTCACACACAACACAGAAAATATACCGCCAAACGAAACAACGTTCCTTCGGTAGGAGCTGTATACCTCAGTTACCTGTACGTATAATTCACAGACAACACAGAAAATGTACCGCCAAAAGAAAAAACGTTCCTACTGACCGAGCTGTACTCCACAGTTAACTGTACGTATAACTCACACACAACACAGAAAATATACCGCCAAATGAAAAAATGTTCCCATGACTGAGCTGTAAATTACAGTTACCGGAACGTATAACTCACACACAACGCAGAAAATATACCGGCATACATAACAACGTTCCTCCAGACCGAGCTGGAAACACCAGTTACCTGTACGTATAACTCCCACACAACACTGAAAATATACCGCCAAACGAAACAATATTCCTCCTGACCGAGCTGTACTCCACAGTTACCGGTACGTATAACGCACACACAACACAGAAAATATACCGCCAAACGAAACAACATTCCTTCGGAAGGAGCTGTATACCTCAGTTACCTGGACGTATAATTCACAGACAACACAGAAAATGTACCTCCAAAAGAAAACACGTTCCTCCGGAACGAGCTGTCACCACAGTTACCTGTACATATAACTCACACACAACACAGAAAATATACTGCCAAATGAAACAACGTTCCTCCGGACCGAGCTGCACTCCACAGTTACCTGTACGGATAACTCACACACAACACAGAAAATGTACCGCCAAACGAAAAAATCTTCCTCGTGACCGAGCTGTACACCACAGTTACCTGTATGTGTAACTCACACACAACAGAGAAAATATACCGCCATAAATAACAACGTTCCTCCAGACCGAGCTGGAAACACCAGTTACCTGTACGTATAACTCAGACGCAACACAGAAAATATACCGCCAAACGAAACAATATTCCTCGTGACCGAGCTGTACTACACAGTTACCTGTACGTATAACTCACACACAACACAGAAAATATACGGCCAAACGAAACAACGTTCCTCCGGAACGAGCTGTACTCCACAGTTACCTGTACTTATAACTCACACACAACACAGAGAATAAACCGCCAAACGAAACAACATTCCTCCGGAACGAGCTGTACTCCACAGTTACCTGTATGTACAACTCACACACAACACAGAAAGTATACAGCGAAACGAAACAACGTTCCTCCAGAACGAGTTGTACTCCACAGTTACCTGTACGTATAACTCACACACAACCCAGAAAATATACCGCCATACGTAACGACATTCCTCCAGACCGAGCAGTACTCCACAGTTAACTGTACGTATAACTCACACACAACACAGAAAATATACAGCCAAACGAAAAAATGTTCCCCGTGACCGAGCTGTAAACTACAGTTACCTGTACGTACAACTCACACACAACATAGAAAGTATACAGCGAAACGAAACAACGTTCCTCCGGACCGAGCAGTACTCCACAGTTACCTGTACGTATAAGTCACACACAACACAGAAAATATACCGCCAAACGAAACAACATTCCTCCGGAACGAGCTGTACTCCACAGTTACCTGTACGTATAACTCACACGCAACACATAAAATATAACGCCAAACGAAACAACGTTCCTCCGGAAAGAGCTGTATACCTCAGTTACCTGTACGTATAACTCACAGACAACACAGAAAATATACCGCCAAACGAAACAACATTTCTCCTGACCGAGCTGTGCTCCACAGTTTCCTGTACGTATAAGTCAGACACAACACAGAAAATATACCACCAAACGAAACAGCATTCCTCCAGACCGAGCTGTACAGCACAGTTACCTGTACGTATAACTCATACAGAACACAGAAAATATACCGCCATACATAACAACGTTCCCTCAGACTGAGCTGGAAACACCATTTACCTGTACGTATAACTCCCACACAACACTGAAAATATGCCGCCAAACGAAACAATATTCCTCCTGACCGAGCTGTACTCCACAGTTACCGGTACGTATAACGCACACACAACACAGAAAATATACCGCCAAACGAAACAACATTCCTTCGGAAGGAGCTGTATACCTCAGTTACCTGGACGTATAATTCACAGACAACACAGAAAATGTACCTCCAAAAGAAAAAACGTTCCTCCGGAACGAGCTGTCACCACAGTTACCTGTACATATAACTCACACACAACACAGAAAATATACTGCCAAATGAAACAACGTTCCTCCGGACCGAGCTGTACTCCACAGTTACCTGTACGGATAACTCACACACAACACAGAAAATGTACCGCCAAACGAAAAAATCTTCCTCGTGACAGAGCTGTACACCACAGTTACCTGTATGTGTAACTCACACACAACAGAGAAAATATACCGCCATACATAACAACGTTCCTCCAGACCGAGCTGGAAACACCAGTTACCTGTACGTATAACTCAGACACAACACAGAAAATATACCGCCAAACGAAACAATATTCCTCGTGACCGAGCTGTACTACACAGTTACCTGTACGTATAACTCACACACAACACAGAAAATATACGGCCAAACGAAACAACGTTCCTCCGGAACGAGCTGTACTCCACAGTTACCTGTACGTATAACTCACACACAACACAGAGAATAAACCGCCAAACGAAACAACATTCCTCCGGAACGAGCTGTACTCCACAGTTACCTGTATGTACAACTCGCACACAACATAGAAAGTATACAGCGAAACGAAACAACGTTCCTCCAGAACGAGTTGTACTCCACAGTTACCTGTACGTATAACTCACACACAACCCAGAAAATATACCGCCATACGTAACAACGTTCCTCGTGACCGAGCTGTACTCCACAGTTACCGGTACGTATAACTCACACACAACACAGAAAATATACCGCCAAACAAAACAACATTCCTCCTGACCGAGCTGTACTCCCCAGTTACCTGTACGTATAACTCACACAGAACACTGAAAATATCCCGCCAAACGAAACAATATTCCTCCGGACCGAGCAGTACTCCACAGTTACCTGTACGTATAACTCATGCACAACACAGAAAATATACCGCCAAACGAAACAACATTCCTCCGGAACGAGCTGTGCTCCACAGTTACCTGTACGTATAAGTCACACACAACACAGATAATATACCGCCAAACGAAACAACATTCCTCCGGAACGAGCTGTACTCCACAATTACCTGTACGTATAACTCACACGCAACACATAAAATATAACGCCAAACGAAACAACGTTCCTCCGGAAAGAGCTGTATACCTCAGTTACCTGTACGTATAACTCACAGACAACACAGAAAATATACCGCCAAACGAAACAACATTTCTCCTGACCGAGCTGTACACTACAGTTACCTGTACGTATAACTCAGACACAACACAGAAAATATACCACCAAACGAAACAACATTCCTCCAGACCGAGCTGTACAGCACAGTTACCTGTATGTGTAACTCAGACACAACAGAGTAAATATACCGCCAAGCAAAACAACATTCCTCCAGACCGAGCTGTACACCACAGTTACCTGTACGTATAACTCACACACAACACAGAAAATATACCGGCATACATAACAACGTTCCTCCAGACCGAGCTGGAAACACCAGTTACCTGTACGTATAACTCCCACACAACACTGAAAATATACCGCCAAACGAAACAATATTCCTCCTGACCGAGCTGTACTCCACAGTTACCTGTACGTATAACTCACACACAACACAGAAAATATACCGCCAAATGAAAAAATGTTCCCATGACTGAGCTGTACACCACAGTTACCTGTATGTGTAACTCACACACAACAGAGAAAATATACCGGCATACATAACAACGTTCCTCCAGACCGAGCTGGAAACACCAGTTACCTGTACGTATAACTCCCACACAACACTGAAAATATACCGCCAAACGAAACAATATTCCTCCAGACCGAGCAGTACTCCTCAGTTAACTGTACGTATAACTCACACACAACACAGAAAATATACCGCCAAATGAAAAAATGTTCCCATGACCGAGCTGTAAATTACAGTTACCGGAACGTATAACTCACACACAACGCAGAAAATATACCGGCATACATAACAACGTTCCTCCAGACCGAGCTGGAAACACCAGTTACCTGTACCTATAACTCCCACACAACACTGAAAATATACCGCCAAACGAAACAATATTCCTCCTGACCGAGCTGTACTCCACAGTTACCGGTACGTATAACGCACACACAACACAGAAAATATCCAGCCAAACGAAAAAATGTTCCCCGTGACCGAGTTGTAAACTACAGTTACCTGTACGTACAACTCACACACAACATAGAAAGTATACAGCGAAACGAAACAACGTTCCTCCAGAACGAGTTGTACTCCACAGTTACCTGTACGTATAACTCACACACAACCCAGAAAATATACCGCCATACGTAACAACGTTCCTCGTGACCGAGCTGTACTCCACAGTTACCGGTACGTATAACTCACACACAACACAGAAAATATACCGCCAAACAAAACAACATTCCTCCTGACCGAGCTGTACTCCCCAGTTACCTGTACGTATAACTCACACACAACACTGAAAATATACCGCCAAACGAAACAATGTTCCTCGTGACCGAGCTGTACTCCACAGTTACCTGTACATATAACTCACAGACAACACAGAAAATATCCCGCCAAACGAAACAACATTCCTCCGGACCGAGCAGTACTCCACAGTTACCTGTACGTATAACTCATGCACAACACAGAAAATATACCGCCAAACGAAACAACATTCCTCCGGAACGAGCTGTGCTCCACAGTTACCTGTACGTATAAGTCACACACAACACAGAAAATATACCGCCAAACGAAACAACATTCCTCCGGAACGAGCTGTACTCCAGAGTTACCTGTACGTATAACTCACACGCAACACATAAAATATAACGCCAAACGAAACAACGTTCCTCCGGAAAGAGCTGTATACCTCAGTTACCTGTACGTATAACTCACAGACAACACAGAAAATATACCGCCAAACGAAACAACATTTCTCCTGACCGAGCTGTACACTACAGTTACCTGTACGTATAACTCAGACACAACACAGAAAATATACCGCCAAACGAAACAACGTTCCTCCAGACCGAGCTGTGCTCCACAGTTTCCTGTACGTATAAGTCAGACACAACACAGAAAATATACCACCAAACGAAACAACATTCCTCCAGACCGAGCTGTACAGCACAGTTACCTGTACATATAACTCACACACAACACAGAAAATATACCGCCAAACGAAACAACGTTCCTCCAGAAGGAGCTGTACACCACAGTTACCTGTACGTATAACTCATACAGAACACAGAAAATATACCGCCATACATAACAACGTTCCCTCAGACTGAGCTGGAAACACATTTACCTGAACGTATAACTCCCACACAACACTGAAAATATGCCGCCAAACGAAACAACATTCCTCCGGACCGAGCTGTAGTCCACAGTTACCTGTACGTATAACTCACACACAACACAGAAAATATACCGCCAAACGAAACAACGTTCCTTCGGTAGGAGCTGTATACCTCAGTTACCTGTACGTATAATTCACAGACAACACAGAAAATGTACCGCCAAAAGAAAAAAACGTTCCTCCTGACCGAGCTGTACTCCACAGTTAACTGTACAGATAACTCACACACAACACAGAAAATGTACCGCCAACGAAAAAATGTTCCCATGACTGAGCTATAAATTACAGCTTCCGGAACGTATAACTCACACACAACGCAGAAAATATACCGGCATACATAACAACGTTCCTCCAGACCGAGCTGGAAACACCAGTTACCTGTACGTATAACTCCCACACAACACTGAAAATATACCGCCAAACGAAACAATATTCCTCCTGACCGAGCTGTACTCCACAGTTACCGGTACGTATAACTCACACACAACACAGAGAATAAACCGCCAAACGAAACAACATTCCTCCGGAACGAGCTGTACTCCACAGTTACCTGTATGTACAACTCACACACAACACAGAGAATAAACCGCCAAACGAAACAACATTCCTCCGGAACGAGCTGTACTCCACAGTTACCTGTATGTACAACTCACACACAACACAGAAAGTATACAGCGAAACGAAACAACGTTCCTGCAGAACGAGTTGTACTCCACAGTTAACTGTACGTATAACTCACACACAACACAGAAAATATACAGCCAAACGAAAAAATGTTCCCCATTGACCGAGCTGTAAACTACAGTTACCTGTAAGTACAACTCACACACAACATAGAAAGTATACAGCGAAACGAAACAACGTTCCTCCAGAACGAGTTGTACTCCACAGTTACCTGTACGTATAACTCACACACAACCCAGAAAATATACCGCCATACGTAACAACGTTCCTCGTGACCGAGCTGTACTCCACAGTTACCGGTACGTATAACTCACACACAACACAGAAAATATACCGCCAAACAAAACAACATTTCTCCTGACCGAGCTGTACTCCCCAGTAACCTGTACGTATAACTCACAGACAACACAGAAAATATCCCGCCAAACGAAACAACATTCCTCCGGAACGAGCTGTACTCCAGAGTTACCTGTACGTATAACTCACACGCAACACATAAAATATAACGCCAAACGAAACAACGTTCCTCCGGAAAGAGCTGTATACCTCAGTTACCTGTACGTATAACTCACAGACAACACAGAAAATATACCGCCAAACGAAACAACATTTCTCCTGACCGAGCTGTACACTACAGTTACCTGTACGTATAACTCAGACACAACACAGAAAATATACCGCCTAACGAAACAACGTTCCTCCAGACCGAGCTGTGCTCCACAGTTTCCTGTACGTATAAGTCAGACACAACACAGAAAATATACCACCAAACGAAACAACATTCCTCCAGACTGAGCTGTACAGCACAGTTACCTGTACATATAACTCACACACAACACAGAAAATATACCGCCAAACGAAACAACATTCCTCCAGACCGAGCTGTACAGCACAGTTACCTGTACGTATAACTCATACAGAACACAGAAAATATACCGCCAAACGAAACAACGTTCCTCCAGACCGAGCTGTGCTCCACAGTTTCCTGTACGTATAACTCACAGACCACACAGAAAATATACCGCCAAACGAAACAATATTCCTCCTGACCGAGCTGTACTCCACAGTTACCGGTACGTATAACGCACACACAACACAGAAAATATACCGCCAAACGAAACAACATTCCTTCGGAAGGAGCTGTATACCTCAGTTACCTGGACGTATAATTCACAGACAACACAGAAAATGTACCTCCAAAAGAAAAAACGTTCCTCCGGAACGTGCTGTCACCACAGTTACCTGTACATATAACTCACACACAACACAGAAAATATACTGCCAAATGAAACAACGTTCCTCCGGACCGAGCTGTACTCCACAGTTACCTGTACGGATAACTCACACACAACACAGAAAATGTACCGCCAAACGAAAAAATCTTCCTCGTGACCGAGCTGTACACCACAGTTACCTGTATGTGTAACTCACACACAACAGAGAAAATATACCGCCATACATAACAACGTTCCTCCAGACCGAGCTGGAAACACCAGTTACCTGTACGTATAACTCAGACACAACACAGAAAATATACCGCCAAACGAAACAATATTCCTCGTGACCGAGCTGTACTACACAGTTACCTGTACGTATAACTCACACACAACACAGAAAATATACGGCCAAACAAAACAACGTTCCTCCGGAACGAGCTGTACTCCACAGTTACCTGTACGTATAACTCACACACAACACAGAGAATAAACCGCCAAACGAAACAACATTCCTCCGGAACGAGCTGTACTCCACAGTTACCTGTATGTACAACTCACACACAACACAGAAAGTATACAGCGAAACGAAACAACGTTCCTGCAGAACGAGTTGTACTCCACAGTTACCTGTACGTATAACTCACACACAACCCAGAAAATATACCGCCAAACGTAACGACATTCCTCCAGACCGAGCAGTACTCCACAGTTAACTGTACGTATAACTCACACACAACACAGAAAAT
Organism: Hypanus sabinus; assembly: GCF_030144855.1. Taxonomy (NCBI): domain Eukaryota; kingdom Metazoa; phylum Chordata; class Chondrichthyes; order Myliobatiformes; family Dasyatidae; genus Hypanus; species Hypanus sabinus. Next base: position 39,021 of record NW_026781272.1, on the reverse strand, counting down.
ATACCGCCAAACGTAACGACATTCCTCCTGACCGAGCTGTACTCCCCAGTTACCTGTACGTATAACTCACACAGAACACTGAAAATATACCGCCAAACGAAACAATGTTCCTCGTGACCGAGCTGTACTCCACAGTTACCTGTACGTATAACTCACAGACAACACAGAAAATATCCCGCCAAACGAAACAACATTCCTCCGGACCGAGCAGTACTCCACAGTTACCTGTACGTATAAGTCACACACAACACAGAAAATATACCGCCAAACGAAACAACATTCCTCCGGAACGAGCTGTGCTCCACAGTTACCTGTACGTATAAGTCACACACAACACAGAAAATATACCGCCAAACGAAACAACATTCCTCCGGAACGGGCTGTACTCCACAGTTACCTGTATGTATAACTCACACGCAACACATAAAATATAACGCCAAACGAAACAACGTTCCTCCGGAAAGAGCTGTATACCTCAGTTACCTGTACGTATAACTCACAGACAACACAGAAAATATACCGCCAAAGGAAACAACATTTCTCCTGACCGAGCTGTACACTACAGTTACCTGTACGTATAACTCAGACACAACACAGAAAATATACCGCCAAACGAAACAACGTTCCTCCAGACCGAGCTGTGCTCCACAGTTTCCTGTACGTATAACTCACAGACAACACAGAAAATATACCGCCAAACGAAACAACATTCCTCCAGACCGAGCTGTACAGCACAGTTACCTGTACGTATAACTCATACAGAACACAGAAAATATACCGCCATACATAACAACGTTCCCTCAGACTGAGCTGGAAACACCATTTACCTGTACGTATAACTCCCACACAACACTGAAAATATGCCGCCAAACGAAACAACATTCCTCCGGACCGAGCTGTACTCCACAGTTACCTGTACGTATAACTCACACACAACACAGAAAATATACCGCCAAACGAAACAACGTTCCTTCGGTAGGAGCTGTATACCTCAGTTACCTGTACGTATAATTCACAGACAACACAGAAAATGTACCGCCAAAAGAAAAAACGTTCCTACTGACCGAGCTGTACTCCACAGTTAACTGTACGTATAACTCACACACAACACAGAAAATATACCGCCAAATGAAAAAATGTTCCCATGACTGAGCTGTAAATTACAGTTACCGGAACGTATAACTCACACACAACGCAGAAAATATACCGGCATACATAACAACGTTCCTCCAGACCGAGCTGGAAACACCAGTTACCTGTACGTATAACTCCCACACAACACTGAAAATATACCGCCAAACGAAACAATATTCCTCCTGACCGAGCTGTACTCCACAGTTACCGGTACGTATAACGCACACACAACACAGAAAATATACCGCCAAACGAAACAACATTCCTTCGGAAGGAGCTGTATACCTCAGTTACCTGGACGTATAATTCACAGACAACACAGAAAATGTACCTCCAAAAGAAAACACGTTCCTCCGGAACGAGCTGTCACCACAGTTACCTGTACATATAACTCACACACAACACAGAAAATATACTGCCAAATGAAACAACGTTCCTCCGGACCGAGCTGCACTCCACAGTTACCTGTACGGATAACTCACACACAACACAGAAAATGTACCGCCAAACGAAAAAATCTTCCTCGTGACCGAGCTGTACACCACAGTTACCTGTATGTGTAACTCACACACAACAGAGAAAATATACCGCCATAAATAACAACGTTCCTCCAGACCGAGCTGGAAACACCAGTTACCTGTACGTATAACTCAGACGCAACACAGAAAATATACCGCCAAACGAAACAATATTCCTCGTGACCGAGCTGTACTACACAGTTACCTGTACGTATAACTCACACACAACACAGAAAATATACGGCCAAACGAAACAACGTTCCTCCGGAACGAGCTGTACTCCACAGTTACCTGTACTTATAACTCACACACAACACAGAGAATAAACCGCCAAACGAAACAACATTCCTCCGGAACGAGCTGTACTCCACAGTTACCTGTATGTACAACTCACACACAACACAGAAAGTATACAGCGAAACGAAACAACGTTCCTCCAGAACGAGTTGTACTCCACAGTTACCTGTACGTATAACTCACACACAACCCAGAAAATATACCGCCATACGTAACGACATTCCTCCAGACCGAGCAGTACTCCACAGTTAACTGTACGTATAACTCACACACAACACAGAAAATATACAGCCAAACGAAAAAATGTTCCCCGTGACCGAGCTGTAAACTACAGTTACCTGTACGTACAACTCACACACAACATAGAAAGTATACAGCGAAACGAAACAACGTTCCTCCGGACCGAGCAGTACTCCACAGTTACCTGTACGTATAAGTCACACACAACACAGAAAATATACCGCCAAACGAAACAACATTCCTCCGGAACGAGCTGTACTCCACAGTTACCTGTACGTATAACTCACACGCAACACATAAAATATAACGCCAAACGAAACAACGTTCCTCCGGAAAGAGCTGTATACCTCAGTTACCTGTACGTATAACTCACAGACAACACAGAAAATATACCGCCAAACGAAACAACATTTCTCCTGACCGAGCTGTGCTCCACAGTTTCCTGTACGTATAAGTCAGACACAACACAGAAAATATACCACCAAACGAAACAGCATTCCTCCAGACCGAGCTGTACAGCACAGTTACCTGTACGTATAACTCATACAGAACACAGAAAATATACCGCCATACATAACAACGTTCCCTCAGACTGAGCTGGAAACACCATTTACCTGTACGTATAACTCCCACACAACACTGAAAATATGCCGCCAAACGAAACAATATTCCTCCTGACCGAGCTGTACTCCACAGTTACCGGTACGTATAACGCACACACAACACAGAAAATATACCGCCAAACGAAACAACATTCCTTCGGAAGGAGCTGTATACCTCAGTTACCTGGACGTATAATTCACAGACAACACAGAAAATGTACCTCCAAAAGAAAAAACGTTCCTCCGGAACGAGCTGTCACCACAGTTACCTGTACATATAACTCACACACAACACAGAAAATATACTGCCAAATGAAACAACGTTCCTCCGGACCGAGCTGTACTCCACAGTTACCTGTACGGATAACTCACACACAACACAGAAAATGTACCGCCAAACGAAAAAATCTTCCTCGTGACAGAGCTGTACACCACAGTTACCTGTATGTGTAACTCACACACAACAGAGAAAATATACCGCCATACATAACAACGTTCCTCCAGACCGAGCTGGAAACACCAGTTACCTGTACGTATAACTCAGACACAACACAGAAAATATACCGCCAAACGAAACAATATTCCTCGTGACCGAGCTGTACTACACAGTTACCTGTACGTATAACTCACACACAACACAGAAAATATACGGCCAAACGAAACAACGTTCCTCCGGAACGAGCTGTACTCCACAGTTACCTGTACGTATAACTCACACACAACACAGAGAATAAACCGCCAAACGAAACAACATTCCTCCGGAACGAGCTGTACTCCACAGTTACCTGTATGTACAACTCGCACACAACATAGAAAGTATACAGCGAAACGAAACAACGTTCCTCCAGAACGAGTTGTACTCCACAGTTACCTGTACGTATAACTCACACACAACCCAGAAAATATACCGCCATACGTAACAACGTTCCTCGTGACCGAGCTGTACTCCACAGTTACCGGTACGTATAACTCACACACAACACAGAAAATATACCGCCAAACAAAACAACATTCCTCCTGACCGAGCTGTACTCCCCAGTTACCTGTACGTATAACTCACACAGAACACTGAAAATATCCCGCCAAACGAAACAATATTCCTCCGGACCGAGCAGTACTCCACAGTTACCTGTACGTATAACTCATGCACAACACAGAAAATATACCGCCAAACGAAACAACATTCCTCCGGAACGAGCTGTGCTCCACAGTTACCTGTACGTATAAGTCACACACAACACAGATAATATACCGCCAAACGAAACAACATTCCTCCGGAACGAGCTGTACTCCACAATTACCTGTACGTATAACTCACACGCAACACATAAAATATAACGCCAAACGAAACAACGTTCCTCCGGAAAGAGCTGTATACCTCAGTTACCTGTACGTATAACTCACAGACAACACAGAAAATATACCGCCAAACGAAACAACATTTCTCCTGACCGAGCTGTACACTACAGTTACCTGTACGTATAACTCAGACACAACACAGAAAATATACCACCAAACGAAACAACATTCCTCCAGACCGAGCTGTACAGCACAGTTACCTGTACGTATAACTCATACAGAACACAGAAAATATACCGCCATACATAACAACGTTCCCTCAGACTGAGCTGGAAACACCATTTACCTGTACGTATAACTCCCACACAACACTGAAAATATGCCGCCAAACGAAACAACATTCCTCCGGACCGAGCTGTACTCCACAGTTACCTGTACGTATAACTCACACACAACACAGAAAATATACCGCCAAACGAAACAACGTTCCTTCGGTAGGAGCTGTATACCTCAGTTACCTGTACGCATAATTCACAGACAACACAGAAAATGTACCGCCAAGCAAAACAACATTCCTCCAGACCGAGCTGTACTCCACAGTTACCTGTACGTATAACTCACACACAACACAGAAAATATACCGCCAAATGAAACAACATTCCTCCAGACCGAGCTGTACAGCACAGTTACCTGTACATATAACTCACACACAACACAGAAAATATACCGCCAAACGAAACAACATTCCTCCAGACCGAGCTGTACAGCACAGTTACCTGTACGTATAACTCATACAGAACACAGAAAATATACCGCCATACATAACAACGTTCCCTCAGACTGAGCTGGAAACACCATTTACCTGTACGTATTACTCCCACACAACACTGAAAATATGCCGCCAAACGAAACAACGTTCCTCCTGACCGAGCTGTACTCCACAGTTAACTGTACAGATAACTCACACACAACACAGAAAATGTACCGCCAAACGAAAAAATGTTCCTCCTGACCGAGCTGTACTCCACAGTTACCTGTACGTATAACTCACACACAACACAGAAAATATACCGCCAAATGAAAAAATGTTCCCATGACTGAGCTGTAAATTACAGTTACCGGAACGTATAACTCACACACAACACTGAAAATATACCGCCAAACGAAACAATATTCCTCCTGACCGAGCTGTACTCCACAGTTACCGGTACGTATAACGCACACACAACACAGAAAATATACCGCCAAACGAAACAACATTCCTTCGGAAGGAGCTGTATACCTCAGTTACCTGGACGTATAATTCACAGACAACACAGAAAATGTACCTCCAAAAGAAAAAACGTTCCTCCGGAACGAGCTGTCACCACAGTTACCTGTACATATAACTCACACACAACACAGAAAATATACTGCCAAATGAAACAACGTTCCTCCGGACCGAGCTGTACTCCACAGTTACCTGTACGGATAACTCACACACAACACAGAAAATGTACCGCCAAACGAAAAAATCTTCCTCGTGACAGAGCTGTACACCACAGTTACCTGTATGTGTAACTCACACACAACAGAGAAAATATACCGCCATACATAACAACGTTCCTCCAGACCGAGCTGGAAACACCAGTTACCTGTATGTATAACTCAGACACAACACAGAAAATATACCGCCAAACGAAACAATATTCCTCGTGACCGAGCTGTACTACACAGTTACCTGTACGTATAACTCACACACAACACAGAAAATATACGGCCAAACGAAACAACGTTCCTCCGGAACGAGCTGTACTCCACAGTTACCTGTACGTATAACTCACACACAACACAGAGAATAAACCGCCAAACGAAACAACATTCCTCCGGAACGAGCTGTACTCCACAGTTACCTGTATGTACAACTCACACACAACATAGAAAGTATACAGCGAAACGAAACAACGTTCCTCCAGAACGAGTTGTACTCCACAGTTACCTGTACGTATAACTCACACACAACCCAGAAAATATACCGCCATACGTAACAACGTTCCTCGTGACCGAGCTGTACTCCACAGTTACCGGTACGTATAACTCACACACAACACAGAAAATATACCGCCAAACAAAACAACATTCCTCCTGACCGAGCTGTACTCCCCAGTTACCTGTACGTATAACTCACACAGAACACTGAAAATATCCCGCCAAACGAAACAATATTCCTCCGGACCGAGCAGTACTCCACAGTTACCTGTACGTATAACTCATGCACAACACAGAAAATATACCGCCAAACGAAACAACATTCCTCCGGAACGAGCTGTGCTCCACAGTTACCTGTACGTATAAGTCACACACAACACAGAAAATATACCGCCAAACGAAACAATATTCCTCGTGACCGAGCTGTACTCCATAGTTACCTGTGCGTATAACTCACAGACAACACAGAAAATACACCTCCAAACGAAACAATGTTCCTCCTGACCGAGCAGTACTCCACAGTTACCTGTACGTATAACTCATGCACAACACAGAAAATATACCGCCAAACGAAACAACATTCCTCCGGAACGAGCTGTGCTCCACAGTTACCTGTACGTATAAGTCACACACAACACAGAAAATATACCGCCAAACGAAACAACATTCCTCCGGAACGAGCTGTACTCCACAATTACCTGTACGTATAACTCACACGCAACACATAAAATATAACGCCAAACGAAACAACGTTCCTCCGGAAAGAGCTGTATACCTCAGTTACCTGTACGTATAACTCACAGACAACACAGAAAATATACCGCCAAACGAAACAACATTTCTCCTGACCGAGCTGTACACTACAGTTACCTGTACGTATAAGTCAGACACAACACAGAAAATATACCACCAAACGAAACAGCATTCCTCCAGACCGAGCTGTACAGCACAGTTACCTGTACGTATAACTCATACAGAACACAGAAAATATACCGCCATACATAACAACGTTCCCTCAGACTGAGCTGGAAACACCATTTACCTGTACGTATAACTCCCACACAACACTGAAAATATGCCGCCAAACGAAACAACATTCCTCCGGACCGAGCTGTACTCCACAGTTACCTGTACGTATAACTCACACACAACACAGAAAATATACCGCCAAACGAAACAACGTTCCTTCGGTAGGAGCTGTATACCTCAGTTACCTGTACGCATAATTCACAGACAACACAGAAAATGTACCGCCAAGCAAAACAACATTCCTCCAGACCGAGCTGTACTCCACAGTTACCTGTACGTATAACTCACACACAACACAGAAAATATACCGCCAAATGAAACAACATTCCTCCAGACCGAGCTGTACAGCACAGTTACCTGTACATATAACTCACACACAACACAGAAAATATACCGCCAAACGAAACAACATTCCTCCAGACCGAGCTGTACAGCACAGTTACCTGTACGTATAACTCATACAGAACACAGAAAATATACCGCCATACATAACAACGTTCCCTCAGACTGAGCTGGAAACACCATTTACCTGTACGTATTACTCCCACACAACACTGAAAATATGCCGCCAAACGAAACAACATTCCTCCTGACCGAGCTGTACTCCACAGTTAACTGTACAGATAACTCACACACAACACAGAAAATGTACCGCCAAACGAAAAAATGTTCCTCCTGACCGAGCTGTACTCCACAGTTACCTGTACGTATAACTCACACACAACACAGAAAATATACCGCCAAATGAAAAAATGTTCCCATGACTGAGCTGTAAATTACAGTTACCGGAACGTATAACTCACACACAACACTGAAAATATACCGCCAAACGAAACAATATTCCTCCTGACCGAGCTGTACTCCACAGTTACCGGTACGTATAACGCACACACAACACAGAAAATATACCGCCAAACGAAACAACATTCCTTCGGAAGGAGCTGTATACCTCAGTTACCTGGACGTATAATTCACAGACAACACAGAAAATGTACCTCCAAAAGAAAAAACGTTCCTCCGGAACGAGCTGTCACCACAGTTACCTGTACATATAACTCACACACAACACAGAAAATATACTGCCAAATGAAACAACGTTCCTCCGGACCGAGCTGTACTCCACAGTTACCTGTACGGATAACTCACACACAACACAGAAAATGTACCGCCAAACGAAAAAATCTTCCTCGTGACAGAGCTGTACACCACAGTTACCTGTATGTGTAACTCACACACAACAGAGAAAATATACCGCCATACATAACAACGTTCCTCCAGACCGAGCTGGAAACACCAGTTACCTGTACGTATAACTCAGACACAACACAGAAAATATACCGCCAAACGAAACAATATTCCTCGTGACCGAGCTGTACTACACAGTTACCTGTACGTATAACTCACACACAACACAGAAAATATACGGCCAAACGAAACAACGTTCCTCCGGAACGAGCTGTACTCCACAGTTACCTGTACGTATAACTCACACACAACACAGAGAATAAACCGCCAAACGAAACAACATTCCTCCGGAACGAGCTGTACTCCACAGTTACCTGTATGTACAACTCACACACAACATAGAAAGTATACAGCGAAACGAAACAACGTTCCTCCAGAACGAGTTGTACTCCACAGTTACCTGTACGTATAACTCACACACAACCCAGAAAATATACCGCCATACGTAACAACGTTCCTCGTGACCGAGCTGTACTCCACAGTTACCGGTACGTATAACTCACACACAACACAGAAAATATACCGCCAAACAAAACAACATTCCTCCTGACCGAGCTGTACTCCCCAGTTACCTGTACGTATAACTCACACAGAACACTGAAAATATCCCGCCAAACGAAACAATATTCCTCCGGACCGAGCAGTACTCCACAGTTACCTGTACGTATAACTCATGCACAACACAGAAAATATACCGCCAAACGAAACAACATTCCTCCGGAACGAGCTGTGCTCCACAGTTACCTGTACGTATAAGTCACACACAACACAGAAAATATACCGCCAAACGAAACATCATTCCTCCGGAACGAGCTGTACTCCACAATTACCTGTACGTATAACTCACACGCAACACATAAAATATAACGCCAAACGAAACAACGTTCCTCCGGAAAGAGCTGTATACTTCAGTTACCTGTACGTATAACTCACAGACAACACAGAAAATATACCGCCAAACGAAACAACATTTCTCCTGACCGAGCTGTACACTACAGTTACCTGTACGTATAACTCAGACACAACACAGAAAATATACCGCCAAACGAAACAACGTTCCTCCAGACCGAGCTGTGCTCCACAGTTTCCTGTACGTATAAGTCAGACACAACACAGAAAATATACCACCAAACGAAACAACATTCCTCCAGACCGAGCTGTACAGCACAGTTACCTGTACGTATAACTCATACAGAACACAGAAAATATACCGCCATACATAACAACGTTCCCTCAGACTGAGCTGGAAACACCATTTACCTGTACGTATAACTCCCACACAACACTGAAAATATGCCGCCAAACGAAACAACATTCCTCCGGACCGAGCTGTACTCCACAGTTACCTGTACGTATAACTCACACACAACACAGAAAATATACCGCCAAACGAAACAACGTTCCTTCGGTAGGAGCTGTATACCTCAGTTACCTGTACGTATAATTCACAGACAACACAGAAAATGTACCGCCAAAAGAAAAAAACGTTCCTCCTGACCGAGCTGTACTCCACAGTTACCTGTACGTATAACTCACACACAACACAGAAAATGTACCGCCAAACGAAAAAATGTTCCTTGTGACCGAGCTGTACACCACAGTTACCTGTATGTGTAACTCAGACACAACAGAGTAAATATACCGCCAAGCAAAACAACATTCCTCCAGACCGAGCTGTACACCACAGTTACCTGTACGTATAACTCACACACAACACAGAAAATATACCGGCATACATAACAACGTTCCTCCAGACCGAGCTGGAAACACCAGTTACCTGTACGTATAACTCCCACACAACACTGAAAATATACCGCCAAACGAAACAATATTCCTCCTGACCGAGCTGTACTCCACAGTTACCGGTACGTATAACGCACACACAACACAGAAAATATACCGCCAAACGAAACAACATTCCTTCGGAAGGAGCTGTATACCTCAGTTACCTGGACGTATAATTCACAGACAACACAGAAAATGTACCTCCAAAAGAAAAAACGTTCCTCCGGAACGAGCTGTCACCACAGTTACCTGTATATATAACTCACACACAACACAGAAAATATACTGCCAAATGAAACAACGTTCCTCCGGACCGAGCTGTACTCCACAGTTACCTGTACGGATAACTCACACACAACACAGAAAATGTACCGCCAAACGAAAAAATCTTCCTCGTGACTGAGCTGTACACCACAGTTACCTGTATGTGTAACTCACACACAACAGAGAACTTATACCGCCATACATAACAACGTTCCTCCAGACCGAGCTGGAAACACCAGTTACCTGTACGTATAACTCAGACACAACACAGAAAATATACCTCCAAACGAAACAATATTCCTCGTGACCGAGCTGTACTACACAGTTACCTGTACGTATAACTCACACACAACACAGAAAATATACGGCCAAACGAAACAACGTTCCTCCGGAACGAGCTGTACTCCACTGTTACCTGTACGTATAACTCACACACAACACAGAGAATTAACCGCCAAACGAAACAACATTCCTCCGGAACGAGCTGTACTCCACAGTTACCTGTATGTACAACTCACACACAACACAGAAAGTATACAGCGAAACGAAACAACGTTCCTGCAGAACGAGTTGTACTCCACAGTTACCTGTACGTATAACTCACACACAACCCAGAAAATATACCGCCATACGTAACAACGTTCCTCGTGACCGAGCTGTACTCCACAGTTACCGGAACGTATAACTCACTCACAACACAGAAAATATACCGCCAAACGAAACAACGTTCCTCCAGACCGAGCTGTGCTCCACAGTTTCCTGTACGTACAAGTCAGACACAACACAGAAAATATGCCGCCAAACGAAACAACATTCCTCCGGACCGAGCTGTACTCCACAGTTACCTGTACGTATAACTCACACACAACACAGAAAATATACCGCCAAACGAAACAACGTTCCTTCGGTAGGAGCTGTATACCTCAGTTACCTGTACGTATAATTCACAGACAACACAGAAAATGTACCGCCAAGCAAAACAACATTCCTCCAGACCGAGCTGTACTCCACAGTTACCTGTACGTATAACTCACACACAACACAGAAAATATACCGCCATACATAACAACGTTCCCTCAGACTGAGCTGGAAACACCATTTACCTGTACGTATAACTCCCACACAACACTGAAAATATGCCGCCAAACGAAACAACGTTCCTCCTGACCGAGCTGTACTCCACAGTTAACTGTACAGATAACTCACACACAACACAGAAAATGTACCGCCAAACGAAAAAATGTTCCTCCTGACCGAGCTGTACTCCACAGTTACCTGTACGTATAACTCACACACAACACAGAAAATATACCGCCAAATGAAAAAATGTTCCCATGACTGAGCTGTAAATTACAGTTACCGGAACGTATAACTCACACACAACGCAGAAAATATACCGGCATACATAACAACGTTCCTCCAGACCGAGCTGGAAACACCAGTTACCTGTACGTATAACTCCCACACAACACTGAAAATATACCGCCAAACGAAACAATATTCCTCCTGACCGAGCTGTACTCCACAGTTACCGGTACATATAACGCACAGACAACACAGAAAATATACCGCCAAACGAAACAACATTCCTTCGGAAGGAGCTGTATACCTCAGTTACCTGGACGTATAATTCACAGACAACACAGAAAATGTACCTCCAAAAGAAAAAACGTTCCTCCGGAACGAGCTGTCGCCACAGTTACCTGTACATATAACTCACACACAACACAGAAAATATACTGCCAAATGAAACAACGTTCCTCCGGACCGAGCTGTACTCCACAGTTACCTGTACGGATAACTCACACACAACCCAGAAAATATACCGCCATACGTAACGACATTCCTCCAGACCGAGCAGTACTCCACAGTTACCTGTATGTGTAACTCACACACAACAGAGAAAATATACCGCCATACATAACAACGTTCCTCCAGACCGAGCTGGAAACACCAGTTACCTGTACGTATAACTCACACACAACACAGAAAGTATACAGGGAAACGAAACAACGTTCCTGCAGAACGAGTTGTACTCCACAGTTACCTGTACGTATAACTCACACACAACCCAGAAAATATACCGCCATACGTAACGACATTCCTCCAGACCGAGCAGTACTCCACAGTTAACTGTACATATAACTCACACACAACCCAGAAAATATACCGCCAAACGAAAAAATGTTCCCCGTGACCGAGCTGTAAACTACAGTTACCTGTACGTACAACTCACACACAACATAGAAAGTATACAGCGAAACGAAACAACGTTCCTCCAGAACGAGTTGTACTCCACAGTTACCTGTACATATAACTCACACACAACCCAGAAAATATACCGCCATACGTAACAACGTTCCTCGTGACCGAGCTGTACTCCACAGTTACCGGTACGTATAACTCACACACAACACTGAAAATATCCCGCCAAACGAAACAACATTCCTCCGGACCGAGCAGTACTCCACAGTTACCTGTACGTATAACTCATGCACAACACAGAAAATATACCGCCAAACGAAACAACATTCCTCCAGAACGAGCTGTGCTCCACAGTTACCTGTACGTATAAGTCACACACAACACAGAAAATATACCGCCAAACGAAACAACATTCCTCCGGAACGAGCTGTACTCCACAATTACCTGTACGTATAACTCACACGCAACACATAAAATATAACGCCAAACGAAACAACGTTCCTCCGGAAAGAGCTGTATACTTCAGTTACCTGTACGTATAACTCACAGACAACACAGAAAATATACCGCCAAACGAAACAACATTTCTCCTGACCGAGCTGTACACTACAGTTACCTGTACGTATAACTCAGACACAACACAGAAAATATACCGCCAAACGAAACAACGTTCCTCCAGACCGAGCTGTGCTCCACAGTTTCCTGTACGTATAAGTCAGACACAACACAGAAAATATACCACCAAACGAAACAACATTCCTCCAGACCGAGCTGTACAGCACAGTTACCTGTACGTATAACTCATACAGAACACAGAAAATATACCGCCATACATAACAACGTTCCCTCAGACTGAGCTGGAAACACCATTTACCTGTACGTATAACTCCCACACAACACTGAAAATATGCCGCCAAACGAAACAACATTCCTCCGGACCGAGCTGTACTCCACAGTTACCTGTACGTATAACTCACACACAACACAGAAAATATACCGCCAAACGAAACAACGTTCCTTCGGTAGGAGCTGTATACCTCAGTTACCTGTACGTATAATTCACAGACAACACAGAAAATATACCGCCATACATAACAACGTTCCCTCAGACTGAGCTGGAAACACCATTTACCTGTACGTATAACTCCCACACAACACTGAAAATATGCCGCCAAACGAAACAACGTTCCTCCTGACCGAGCTGTACTCCACAGTTAACTGTACAGATAACTCACAGACAACACAGAAAATGTACCGCCAAACGAAAAAATGTTCCTCCTGACCGAGCTGTACTCCACAGTTACCTGTACGTATAACTCACACACAACACAGAAAATATACCGCCAAATGAAAAAATGTTCCCATGACTGAGCTGTAAATTACAGTTACCGGAACGTATAACTCACACACAACGCAGAAAATATACCGGCATACATAACAACGTTCCTCCAGACCGAGCTGGAAACACCAGTTACCTGTACGTATAACTCCCACACAACACTGAAAATATACCGCCAAACGAAACAATATTCCTCCTGACCGAGCTGTACTCCACAGTTACCGGTACATATAACGCACAGACAACACAGAAAATATACCGCCAAACGAAACAACATTCCTTCGGAAGGAGCTGTATACCTCAGTTACCTGGACGTATAATTCACAGACAACACAGAAAATGTACCTCCAAAAGAAAAAACGTTCCTCCGGAACGAGCTGTCGCCACAGTTACCTGTACATATAACTCACACACAACACAGAAAATATACTGCCAAATGAAACAACGTTCCTCCGGACCGAGCTGTACTCCACAGTTACCTGTACGGATAACTCACACACAACCCAGAAAATATACCGCCATACGTAACGACATTCCTCCAGACCGAGCAGTACTCCACAGTTACCTGTATGTGTAACTCACACACAACAGAGAAAATATACCGCCATACATAACAACGTTCCTCCAGACCGAGCTGGAAACACCAGTTACCTGTACGTATAACTCACACACAACACAGAAAGTATACAGGGAAACGAAACAACGTTCCTGCAGAACGAGTTGTACTCCACAGTTACCTGTACGTATAACTCACACACAACCCAGAAAATATACCGCCATACGTAACGACATTCCTCCAGACCGAGCAGTACTCCACAGTTAACTGTACATATAACTCACACACAACCCAGAAAATATACCGCCAAACGAAAAAATGTTCCCCGTGACCGAGCTGTAAACTACAGTTACCTGTACGTACAACTCACACACAACATAGAAAGTATACAGCGAAACGAAACAACGTTCCTCCAGAACGAGTTGTACTCCACAGTTACCTGTACATATAACTCACACACAACCCAGAAAATATACCGCCATACGTAACAACGTTCCTCGTGACCGAGCTGTACTCCACAGTTACCGGTACGTATAACTCACACACAACACTGAAAATATCCCGCCAAACGAAACAACATTCCTCCGGACCGAGCAGTACTCCACAGTTACCTGTACGTATAACTCATGCACAACACAGAAAATATACCGCCAAACGAAACAACATTCCTCCAGAACGAGCTGTGCTCCACAGTTACCTGTACGTATAAGTCACACACAACACAGAAAATATACCGCCAAACGAAACAACATTCCTCCGGAACGAGCTGTACTCCACAATTACCTGTACGTATAACTCACACGCAACACATAAAATATAACGCCAAACGAAACAACGTTCCTCCGGAAAGAGCTGTATACTTCAGTTACCTGTACGTATAACTCACAGACAACACAGAAAATATACCGCCAAACGAAACAACATTTCTCCTGACCGAGCTGTACACTACAGTTACCTGTACGTATAACTCAGACACAACACAGAAAATATACCGCCAAACGAAACAACGTTCCTCCAGACCGAGCTGTGCTCCACAGTTTCCTGTACGTATAAGTCAGACACAACACAGAAAATATACCACCAAACGAAACAACATTCCTCCAGACCGAGCTGTACAGCACAGTTACCTGTACGTATAACTCATACAGAACACAGAAAATATACCGCCATACATAACAACGTTCCCTCAGACTGAGCTGGAAACACCATTTACCTGTACGTATAACTCCCACACAACACTGAAAATATGCCGCCAAACGAAACAACATTCCTCCGGACCGAGCTGTACTCCACAGTTACCTGTACGTATAACTCACACACAACACAGAAAATATACCGCCAAACGAAACAACGTTCCTTCGGTAGGAGCTGTATACCTCAGTTACCTGTACGTATAATTCACAGACAACACAGAAAATGTACCGCCAAAAGAAAAAAACGTTCCTCCTGACCGAGCTGTACTCCACAGTTAACTGTACGTATAACTCACACAGAACACAGAAAATGTACCGCCAAACGAAAAAATGTTCCTTGTGACCGAGCTGTACACCACAGTTACCTGTATGTGTAACTCAGACACAACAGAGTAAATATACCGCCAAGCAAAACAACATTCCTCCAGACCGAGCTGTACACCACAGTTACCTGTACGTATAACTCACACACAACACAGAAAATATACCGGCATACATAACAACGTTCCTCCAGACCGAGCTGGAAACACCAGTTACCTGTACGTATAACTCCCACACAACACTGAAAATATACCGCCAAACGAAACAATATTCCTCCTGACCGAGCTGTACTCCACAGTTACCGGTACTTATAACGCACACACAACACAGAAAATATACCGCCAAACGAAACAACGTTCCTCCAGACCGAGCAGTACTCCACAGTTACCGGTACGTATAACGCACACACAACACAGAAAATATACCGCCAAACGAAACAACATTCCTTCGGAAGGAGCTGTATACCTCAGTTACCTGGACGTATAATTCACAGACGACACAGAAAATGTACCTCCAAAAGAAAAAACGTTCCTCCGGAACGAGCTGTCACCACAGTTACCTGTACATATAACTCACACACAACACAGAAAATATACTGCCAAATGAAACAACGTTCCTCCGGACCGAGCTGTACTCCACAGTTACCTGTACGGATAACTCACACACAACACAGAAAATGTACCGCCAAACGAAAAAATCTTCCTCGTGACTGAGCTGTACACCACAGTTACCTGTATGTGTAACTCACACACAACAGAGAACTTATACCGCCATACATAACAACGTTCCTCCAGACCGAGCTGGAAACACCAGTTACCTGTACGTATAACTCAGACACAACACAGAAAATATACCTCCAAACGAAGCAATATTCCTCGTGACCGAGCTGTACTACACAGTTACCTGTACGTATAACTCACACACAACACAGAAAATATACGGCCAAACGAAACAACGTTCCTCCGGAACGAGCTGTACTCCACTGTTACCTGTACGTATAACTCACACACAACACAGAGAATTAACCGCCAAACGAAACAACATTCCTCCGGAACGAGCTGTACTCCACAGTTACCTGTATGTACAACTCACACACAACACAGAAAGTATACAGCGAAACGAAACAACGTTCCTGCAGAACGAGTTGTACTCCACAGTTACCTGTACGTATAACTCACACACAACCCAGAAAATATACCGCCATACGTAACAACGTTCCTCGTGACCGAGCTGTACTCCACAGTTACCGGAACGTATAACTCACTCACAACACAGAAAATATACCGCCAAACGAAACAACGTTCCTCCAGACCGAGCTGTGCTCCACAGTTTCCTGTACGTACAAGTCAGACACAACACAGAAAATATGCCGCCAAACGAAACAACATTCCTCCGGACCGAGCTGTACTCCACAGTTACCTGTACGTATAACTCACACACAACACAGAAAATATACCGCCAAACGAAACAACGTTCCTTCGGTAGGAGCTGTATACCTCAGTTACCTGTACGTATAATTCACAGACAACACAGAAAATGTACCGCCAAGCAAAACAACATTCCTCCAGACCGAGCTGTACTCCACAGTTACCTGTACGTATAACTCACACACAACACAGAAAATATACCGCCATACATAACAACGTTCCCTCAGACTGAGCTGGAAACACCATTTACCTGTACGTATAACTCCCACACAACACTGAAAATATGCCGCCAAACGAAACAACATTCCTCCAGAACGAGCTGTGCTCCACAGTTACCTGTACGTATAAGTCACACACAACACAGAAAATATACCGCCAAACGAAACAACGTTCCTTCGGTAGGAGCTGTACTCCACAATTACCTGTACGTATAACTCACACGCAACACATAAAATATAACGCCAAACGAAACAACGTTCCTCCGGAAAGAGCTGTATACTTCAGTTACCTGTATGTATAACTCACAGACAACACAGAAAATATACCGCCAAACGAAACAACATTTCTCCTGACCGAGCTGTACACTACAGTTACCTGTACGTATAACTCAGACACAACACAGAAAATATACCGCCAAACGAAACAACGTTCCTCCAGACCGAGCTGTGCTCCACAGTTTCCTGTACGTATAAGTCAGACACAACACAGAAAATATACCACCAAACGAAACAACATTCCTCCAGACCGAGCTGTACAGCACAGTTACCTGTACGTATAACTCATACAGAACACAGAAAATATACCGCCATACATAACAACGTTCCCTCAGACTGAGCTGGAAACACCATTTACCTGTACGTATAACTCCCACACAACACTGAAAATATGCCGCCAAACGAAACAACATTCCTCCGGACCGAGCTGTACTCCACAGTTACCTGTACGTATAACTCACACACAACACAGAAAATATACCGCCAAACGAAACAACGTTCCTTCGGTAGGAGCTGTATACCTCAGTTACCTGTACGTATAATTCACAGACAACACAGAAAATGTACCGCCAAAAGAAAAAAACGTTCCTCCTGACCGAGCTGTACTCCACAGTTAACTGTACGTATAACTCACACACAACGCAGAAAATATACCGGCATACATAACAACGTTCCTCCAGACCGAGCTGGAAACACCAGTTACCTGTACGTATAACTCCCACACAACACTGAAAATATACCGCCAAACGAAACAATATTCCTCCTGACCGAGCTGTACTCCACAGTTACCGGTACTTATAACGCACACACAACACAGAAAATATACCGCCAAACGAAACAACATTCCTTCGGAAGGAGCTGTATACCTCAGTTACCTGGACGTATAATTCACAGACAACACAGAAAATGTACCTCCAAAAGAAAAAACGTTCCTCCGGAACGAGCTGTCACCACAGTTACCTGTACATATAACTCACACACAACACAGAAAATATACTGCCAAATGAAACAACGTTCCTCCGGACCGAGCTGTACTCCACAGTTACCTGTACGGATAACTCACACACAACACAGAAAATGTACCGCCAAACGAAAAAATCTTCCTCGTGACTGAGCTGTACACCACAGTTACCTGTATGTGTAACTCACACACAACAGAGAACTTATACCGCCATACATAACAACGTTCCTCCAGACCGAGCTGGAAACACCAGTTACCTGTACGTATAACTCAGACACAACACAGAAAATATACCTCCAAACGAAGCAATATTCCTCGTGACCGAGCTGTACTACACAGTTACCTGTACGTATAACTCACACACAACACAGAAAATATACGGCCAAACGAAACAACGTTCCTCCGGAACGAGCTGTACTCCACTGTTACCTGTACGTATAACTCACACACAACACAGAGAATTAACCGCCAAACGAAACAACATTCCTCCGGAACGAGCTGTACTCCACAGTTACCTGTATGTACAACTCACACACAACACAGAAAGTATACAGCGAAACGAAACAACGTTCCTGCAGAACGAGTTGTACTCCACAGTTACCTGTACGTATAACTCACACACAACCCAGAAAATATACCGCCATACGTAACGACATTCCTCCAGACCGAGCAGTACTCCACAGTTAACTGTACATATAACTCACACACAACACAGAAAATATACCGCCAAACGTAACGACATTCCTCCAGACCGAGCAGTACTCCACAGTTAACTGTACATATAACTCACACACAACACAGAAAATATACCGCCATACGTAACAACGTTCCTCCAGACCGAGCTGGAAACACCAGTTACCTGTAAATATAACTCACAAACAACACAGAAAATGTACCGCCAAACGAAAAAATGTTCCTCCTGACCGAGCTGTACTCCACAGTTACCTGTACGTATAACTCACACACAACACAGAAAATATACCGCCAAATGAAAAAATGTTCCCCGTGACCGAGCTGTAAACTACAGTTACCTGTACGTACAACTCACACACAACATAGAAAGTATACAGTGAAACGAAACAACGTTCCTCCAGAACGAGTTGTACTCCACAGTTACCGGTACGTATAACTCACACACAACACAGAAAATATACCGCCATACGTAACAACGTTCCCTCAGACTGAGCTGGAAACACCATTTACCTGTACGTATAACTCCCACACAACACTGAAAATATGCCGCCAAACGAAACAACGTTCCTCCTGACTGAGCTGTACACCACAGTTACCTGTACGTACAACTCACACACAACATAGAAAGTATACAGCGAAACGAAACAACGTTCCTCCAGAACGAGTTGTACTCCACAGTTACCTGTACGTATAACTCACACACAACCCAGAAAATATACCGCCATACGTAACAACGTTCCTCGTGACCGAGCTGTACTCCACAGTTACCGGTACGTATAACTCACACACAACACAGAAAATATACCGCCAAACAAAACAACATTCCTCCTGACCGAGCTGTACTCCCCAGTTACCTGTACGTATAACTCACACACAACACTGAAAATATCCCGCCAAACGAAACAACATTCCTCCGGACCGAGCAGTACTCCACAGTTACCTGTACGTATAACTCATGCACAACACAGAAAATATACCGCCAAACGAAACAACGTTCCTCCGGAACGAGCTGTGCTCCACAGTTACCTGTACGTATAAGTCACACACAACACAGAAAATATACCGCCAAATGAAACAACATTCCTCCGGAACGAGCTGTACTCCACAGTTACCTGTACGTATAACTCACACGCAACACATAAAATATAACGCCAAACGAAACAACGTTCCTCCGGAAAGAGCTGTATACTTCAGTTACCTGTACGTATAACTCACAGACAACACAGAAAATATACCGCCAAACGAAACAACATTTCTCCTGACTGAGCTGTACACTACAGTTACCTGTACGTATAACTCAGACACAACACAGAAAATATACCGCCAAACGAAACAACGTTCCTCCAGACCGAGCTGTGCTCCACAGTTTCCTGTACGTATAAGTCAGACACAACACAGAAAATATACCACCAAACGAAACAACATTCCTCCAGACCGAGCTGTACAGCACAGTTACCTGTACGTGTAACTCATACAGAACACAGAAAATATACCGCCATACATAACAACGTTCCCTCAGACTGAGCTGGAAACACCATTTACCTGTACGTATAACTCCCACACAACACTGAAAATATGCCGCCAAACGAAACAACATTCCTCCGGACCGAGCTGTACTCCACAGTTACCTGTACGTATAACTCACACACAACACAGAAAATATACCGCCAAACGAAACAACGTTCCTTCGGTAGGAGCTGTATACCTCAGTTACCTGTACGTATAATTCACAGACAACACAGAAAATGTACCGCCAAAAGAAAAAACGTTCCTCCTGACCGAGCTGTACTCCACAGTTAACTGTACAGATAACTCACACACAACACAGAAAATGTACCGCCAAACGAAAAAATGTTCCTTGTGACTGAGCTGTACACCACAGTTACCTGTATGTGTAACTCAGACACAACAGAGTAAATATACCGCCAAATGAAAAAATGTTCCCATGACTGAGCTGTAAATTACAGTTACCGGAACGTATAACTCACACACAACGCAGAAAATATACCGGCATACATAACAACGTTCCTCCAGACCGAGCTGGAAACACCAGTTACCTGTACGTATAACTCCCACACAACACTGAAAATATACCGCCAAACGAAACAATATTCCTCCTGACCGAGCTGTACTCCACAGTTACCGGTACGTATAACGCACACACAACACAGAAAATATACCGCCAAACGAAACAACATTCCTTCGGAAGGAGCTGTATACCTCAGTTACCTGGACGTATAATTCACAGACAACACAGAAAATGTACCTCCAAAAGAAAAAACGTTCCTCCGGAACGAGCTGTCACCACAGTTACCTGTACATATAACTCACACACAACACAGAAAATATACTGCCAAATGAAACAACGTTCCTTCGGTAGGAGCTGTATACCTCAGTTACCTGTACGTATAATTCACAGACAACACAGAAAATGTACCGCCAAAAGAAAAAACGTTCCTCCTGACCGAGCTGTACTCCACAGTTAACTGTACAGATAACTCACACACAACACAGAAAATGTACCGCCAAACGAAAAAATGTTCCTCCTGACCGAGCTGTACTCCACAGTTACCTGTACGTATAACTCACACACAACACAGAAAATATACCGCCAAATGAAAAAATGTTCCCATGACTGAGCTGTAAATTACAGTTACCGGAACGTATAACTCACACACAACGCAGAAAATATACCGGCATACATAACAACGTTCCTCCAGACCGAGCTGGAAACACCAGTTACCTGTACGTATAACTCCCACACAACACTGAAAATATACCGCCAAACGAAACAATATTCCTCGTGACCGAGCTGTACACCACAGTTACCTGTACGTATAACGCACACACAACACAGAAAATATACCGCCATACATAACAACGTTCCTCCAGACCGAGCTGGAAACACCAGTTACCTGTACGTATAACTCACACACAACACAGAAAGTATACAGCGAAACGAAACAACGTTCCTGCAGAACGAGTTGTACTCCACAGTTACCTGTACGTATAACTCACACACAACCCAGAAAATATACCGCCATACGTAACGACATTCCTCCAGACCGAGCAGTACTCCACAGTTAACTGTACGTATAACTCACACACAACACAGAAAATATACAGCCAAACGAAAAAATGTTCCCCGTGACCGAGCTGTAAACTACAGTTACCTGTACGTACAACTCACACACAACATAGAAAGTATACAGCGAAACGAAACAACGTTCCTCCAGAACGAGTTGTACTCCACAGTTACCTGTACGTATAACTCACACACAACCCAGAAAATATACCGCCATACGTAACAACGTTCCTCGTGACCGAGCTGTACTCCACAGTTACCGGTACGTATAACTCACACACAACACAGAAAATATACCGCCAAACAAAACAACATTCCTCCTGACCGAGCTGTACTCCCCAGTTACCTGTACGTATAACTCACACACAACACTGAAAATATCCCGCCAAACGAAACAACATTCCTCCGGACCGAGCAGTACTCCACAGTTACCTGTACGTATAACTCATGCACAACACAGAAAATATACCGCCAAACGAAACAACGTTCCTCCGGAACGAGCTGTGCTCCACAGTTACCTGTACGTATAAGTCACACACAACACAGAAAATATACCGCCAAATGAAACAACATTCCTCCGGAACGAGCTGTACTCCACAGTTACCTGTACGTATAACTCACACGCAACACATAAAATATAACGCCAAACGAAACAACGTTCCTCCGGAAAGAGCTGTATACTTCAGTTACCTGTACGTATAACTCACAGACAACACAGAAAATATACCGCCAAACGAAACATTTCTCCTGACTGAGCTGTACTCCACAGTTACCTGTACGTATAACTCAGACACAACACAGAAAATATACCGCCAAACGAAACAACGTTCCTCCAGACCGAGCTGTGCTCCACAGTTTCCTGTACGTATAAGTCAGACACAACAGAGAAAATATACCACCAAACGAAACAACATTCCTCCAGACCGAGCTGTACAGCACAGTTACCTGTACGTATAACTCATACAGAACACAGAAAATATACCGCCATACATAACAACGTTCCCTCAGACTGAGCTGGAAACACCATTTACCTGTACGTATAACTCCCACACAACACTGAAAATATGCCGCCAAACGAAACAACATTCCTCCGGACCGAGCTGTACTCCACAGTTACCTGTACGTATAACTCACACACAACACAGAAAATATACCGCCAAACGAAACAACGTTCCTCCGGAACGAGCTGTGCTCCACAGTTACCTGTACGTATAAGTCACACACAACACAGAAAATATACCGCCAAATGAAACAACATTCCTCCGGAACGAGCTGTACTCCACAGTTACCTGTACGTATAACTCACACACAACACATAAAATATAACGCCAAACGAAACAACGTTCCTCCGGAAAGAGCTGTATACTTCAGTTACCTGTACGTATAACTCACAGACAACACAGAAAATATACCGCCAAACGAAACAACATTTCTCCTGACTGAGCTGTACACTACAGTTACCTGTACGTATAACTCAGACACAACACAGAAAATATACCGCCAAACGAAACAACGTTCCTCCAGACCGAGCTGTGCTCCACAGTTTCCTGTACGTATAAGTCAGACACAACACAGAAAATATACCACCAAACGAAACAACATTCCTCCAGACCGAGCTGTACAGCACAGTTACCTGTACGTATAAATCATACAGAACACAGAAAATATACCGCCATACATAACAACGTTCCCTCAGACTGAGCTGGAAACACCATTTACCTGTACGTATAACTGCCACACAACACTGAAAATATGCCGCCAAACGAAACAACATTCCTCCGGACCGAGCTGTACTCCACAGTTACCTGTACGTATAACTCACACACAACACAGAAAATATACCGCCAAACGAAACAACGTTCCTTCGGTAGGAGCTGTATACCTCAGTTACCTGTACGTATAATTCACAGACAACACAGAAAATGTACCGCCAAAAGAAAACACGTTCCTCCTGACCGAGCTGTACTCCACAGTTAACTGTACAGATTACTCACACACAACACAGAAAATGTACCGCCAAACGAAAAAATGTTCCTCGTGACCGAGCTGTACACCACAGTTACCTGTATGTGTAACTCAGACACAACAGAGTAAATATACCGCCAAATGAAAAAATGTTCCCATGACTGAGCTGTAAATTACAGTTACCGGAACGTATAACTCACACACAACGCAGAAAATATACCGGCATACATAACAACGTTCCTCCAGACCGAGCTGGAAACACCAGTTACCTGTACGTATAACTCCCACACAACACTGAAAATATACGGCCAAACGAAACAACGTTCCTCCGGAACGAGCTGTACTCCACAGTTACCTGTATGTACAACTCACACACAACACAGAAAATATACTGCCAAATGAAACAACGTTCCTCCGGACCGAGCTGTACTCCACAGTTACCTGTACGGATAACTCACACACAACACAGAAAATGTACCGCCAAACGAAAAAATCTTCCTCGTGACTGAGCTGTACACCACAGTTACCTGTATGTGTAACTCACACACAACAGAGAAAATATACCGCCATACATAACAACGTTCCTCCAGACCGAGCTGGAAACACCAGTTACCTGTACGTATAACTCAGACACAACACAGAAAATATACCGCCAAACGAAACAATATTCCTCGTGACCGAGCTGTACTACACAGTTACCTGTACGTATAACTCACACACAACACAGAAAATATACGGCCAAACGAAACAACGTTCCTCCGGAACGAGCTGTACTCCACAGTTACCTGTATGTACAACTCACACACAACACAGAAAGTATACAGCGAAATGAAACAACGTTCCTGCAGAACGAGTTGTACTCCACAGTTACCTGTACGTATAACTCACACACAACCCAGAAAATATACCGCCATACGTAACAACGCTCCTCGTGACCGAGCTGTACTCCACAGTTACCGGAACGTATAACTCACTCACAACACAGAAAATATACCGCCAAACGAAACAACGTTCCTCCAGACCGAGCTGTGCTCCACAGTTTCCTGTACGTACAAGTCAGACACAACACAGAAAATATACCGGCAAACGAAACAACATTCCTCCAGACCGAGCTGTACAGCACAGTTACCTGTACATATAACTCACACACAACACAGAAAATATACCGCCAAACGAAACAACGTTCCTCCAGAAGGAGCTGTACACCACAGTTACCTGTACGTATAATTCATACACAACACAGAAAATATACCGCCATACATAACAACGTTCCCTCAGACTGAGCTGGAAACACCATTTACCTGTACGTATAACTCCCACACAACACTGAAAATATGCCGCCAAACGAAACAACATTCCTCGGGACCGAGCTGTACTCCACAGTTACCTGTACGTATAACTCACACACAACACAGAAAATATACCGCCAAACGAAACAACGTTCCTTCGGTAGGAGCTGTATACTTCAGTTACCTGTACGTATAATTCACAGACAACGCAGAAAATGTACCGCCAAAAGAAAAAACGTTCCTCCTGACCGAGCTGTACTCCACAGTTACCTGCACGTATAACTCACACACAAGACAGAAAATATACCACCAAACGAAACAACATTCCTCCTGACTGAGCTGTGCTCCACAGTTACCTGTACGTATAACTCATGCACAACACAGAAAATATACCGCCAAACGAAACAACATTCCTCCGGAACGAGCTGTACTCCACAGTTACCTGTACGTATAACTCACACACAACACTGAAAATATCCCGCCAAACGAAACAACATTCCTCCGGAACGAGCTGTACTCCACAGTTACCTGTATGTACAACTCACACACAACACAGAAAGTATACAGCGAAACGAAACAACATTCCTGCAGAACGAGTTGTACTCCACAGTTACCTGTACGTATAACTCACACACAACCCAGAAAATATACCGCCATACGTAACAACGTTCTTCGTGACCGAGCTGTACTCCACAGTTACCGGAACGTATAACTCACTCACAACACAGAAAATATACCGCCAAACGAAACAACGTTCCTCCTGACCGAGCTGTACTCCACAGTTACCTGCACGTATAACTCAGACACAACACAGAAAATATACCGCCAAACGAAACAACGTTCCTCCAGACCGAGCTGTGCTCCACAGTTTCCTGTACGTATAAGTCAGACACAACACAGAAAATATACCACCAAACGAAACAACATTCCTCCAGACCGAGCTGTACAGCACAGTTACCTGTACATATAACTCACACACAACACAGAAAATATACCGCCAAACGAAACAACTTTCCTCCAGAAGGAGCTGTACACCACAGTTACCTGTACGTATAACTCATACAGAACACAGAAAATATACCGCCATACATAACAAAGTTCCCTCAGACTGAGCTGGAAACACCATTTACCTGTACGTATAACTCACACACAACACAGAAAATATACCGCCAAACGAAAAAATGTTCCCCGTGACAGAGCTGTAAACTGCAGTTACCTGTACGTACAACTCACACACAACACAGAAAGTATACAGCGAAACGAAACAACGTTCCTGCAGAACGAGTTGTACTCCACAGTTACCTGTACGTATAACTCACACACAACATAGAAAATATACCGCCAAACGAAACAACATTCCTCCTGACCGAGCTGTACTCCACAGTTACCTGCACGTATAACTCACACACAAGACAGAAAATATACCGCCAAACGAAACAACATTCCTCCTGACTGAGCTGTGCTCCACAGTTACCTGTACGTATAACTCATGCACAACACAGAAAATATATCGACAAACGAAACAACATTCCTCCGGAATGAGCTGTACTCCACAGTTACCTGTACGTATAACTCACACACAACACAGAAAATATACCGCCAAACGAAACAACATTCCTCCGGAACGAGCTGTACTCCACAGTTACCTGTACTTATAACTCACACACAACCCGGAAAATATACCGCTATACGTAACAACGTTCCTCCAGACCGAGCTGGAAACACCACAGTTACCTGTACATATAAATCACACACAACACTGAAAATATACCGCCAAACGAAACAATGTTCCTCGTGTCCAAGCTGTACTCCACAGTTACCGGTACGTATAACTCACACACAAGGCATAAAATACACCTCCAAACGAAACAATGTTCCTCCTGACCAAGCTGTACTCCGCAGTTACCTGTACGTATAACTCACACACAACACATAAAATACACCGCCAAACGAAACAACGTTCCTCCGGAAAGAGCTGTATACCTCAGTTACCTGTACGTATAACTCACAGACAACACAGAAAATATACCTCCAAACGAAACAACATTTCTCCTGACCGAGCTGTACACCACAGTTACCTGTATGTAGAACTCAGACACAACACAGAAAATATACCGCCAAACGAAACAACGTTCCTCCAGACCGACCTGTACAGCACAGTTACCTGTACGTATAACTCAGACACAACACCGAAAATATAGCGCCACACGAAACAACGTTCCTCCTGACCGAGCTGTACTCCACAGTTACCTGTACGTATAACTCACACACAACACTGAAAATATACCGCCAAAGGTAACAACGTTCCTCCAGACCGAGGGGGAAACACCAGTTACCTGTACGTATAACTCACACACAACACAGAAAATATACTGCCAAACGAAACAATATTCCTCATGACCGAGCTGTACTCCATAGTTACCTGTACGTATAACTCACACACAACACAGAAAATATACCGCCAAACGAAAAAATGTTCCCCGTGACCGAGCTGTAAACTACAGTTACCTGTACGTACAACTCACACACAACACAGAAAGTATACAGCGAAACGAAACAACGTTCCTCCAGACCGAGTTGTACTCCACAGTTACCTGTACGTATAACTCACACACAACCCAGAAAATATACCGCCATACGTAACAACGTTCCTCGTGACCGAGCTGTACTCCACAGTTACCGGTACGTATAACTCACACACAACATAGAAAATATACCGCCAAACGAAACAACGTTCCTCCTGACCGTGCTGTACTCCACAGTTACCTGCACGTATAACTCACACACAAGACAGAAAATATACCGCCAAACGAAACAACATTCCTCCGGAACGAGCTGTACTCCACAGTTACCGGTACGTATAACTCACACACATCCCGGAACATATACCGCCATACGTAACAACGTTCCTCCAGACCAAGCTGGAAACACCACAGTTACCTGTACATATAACTCACACACAACACTGAAAATATACCGCCAAATGAAACAACGTTCCTCCTGACCGAGCTGTATTCCACAGTTACCTGTACATATAAATCACACACAACACTGAAAATATTCCGCCAAACGAAACAATGTTCCTCGTGTCCAAGCTGTACTCCACAGTTACTGGTACGTATAACTCACACACAGCACATAAAATATAATGCCAAACGAAACAACGTTCCTCCAGACCGACCTGTACAGCACAGTTACCTGTACGTATAATTCAGACACAACACCGAAAATATACCGCCACACGAAACAACGTTCCTCCAGACCGAGCTGTACAGCACAGTTACCTGTACATATAACTCACACACAACACAGTGAATAAACCGCCAAACAAAACAACATTCCTCCGGAACGAGCTGTACACCACAGTTACCTGTACGTATAACTCACACACAACCCTGAAAATATACCGCCATACATAACAACGTTCCTCCAGACCGAGCTGGAAACACCAGTTACCTGTACGTATAACTCACACACAACACAGAAAATATACCGCCAAACGAAACAACGTTCCTCCTGACCGAGCTGTACTCCACAGTTACCTGCACGTATAACTCACACACAACACAGAAAATATACCGCCAAACGAAACAACATTCCTCCGGTCCAAGCTGTACTCCAGTTACCTGTACGTATAACTCACACACAACACAGAAAATATACCGCCAAACGAAACAACGTTCCTCCAGACCGAGCAGTACTCCACAGTTAACTGTACGTATAACTCACACACAACACAGAAAATATACAGCCAAACGAATAAATGTTCCTCGTGACCGAGCTGTAAACTACAGTTACCTGTACGTACAACCCACACACAACATAGAAAGTATACAGCGAAACGAAACAACGTTCCTCCTGACTGAGCTGTACACCACAGTTACCTGTACGTATAACTCACACACAACACAGAAAGTATACAGCGAAACGAAACAACGTTCCTGCAGAACGAGTTGTACTCCACAGTTACCCGTACGTATAACTCACACACAACCCAGAAAATATACCGCCAAACGAAACAACGTTCCTCCGGAACGAGCTGTGCTCCACAGTTACCTGTACGTATAACTGACACACAACACAGAAAATATACCGCCAAACGAAACAACGTTCCTCCGGAACGAGCTGTGCTCCACAGTTACCTGTACGTATAACTGACACACAACACAGAAAATATACCGCCATATGAAACAACGTTCCTCTGGACCAAGCTGTGCTCCACAGTTACCTGTAAGTATAACTCACACACAACACAGAAAATATACTACCAAATGAAACAACATTCCTCCGGACCGAGCTGTACACCACAGTTACCTGTACATATATCTCACTCACAACACAGAAAATATACCGCCAAACTAAATAGTATTCCTCCAGAATGAGCTGTAAACTACAGTTAATTGTACGTATAACTCACACACAACACAGAAAATAATCCGCCAAACGAAACAACATTCCTCCTGACTGAGCTGTGCTCCACAGTTACCTGTACGTATAACTCACACACAACACAGAAAATATACCGGCAAACAAAACAACATTTCTCCAGACTGAGCTGTACACCACAGTTGCCTGTACGTATAACTCACACACAACACAGAAAATAAACCGCCAAACGAAACAACGTTCCTCGTGACCGAGCTGTACTCCACAGTTACCTGTACGTATAACTCACACACAATGCAGAAAATATACCGCCAAACGAAAAAATGTTCCTCCAGACCAAGCTGTACTCCACAGTTACCTGTACGTATAAGTCACACACAACACAGAAAATATACCGCCAAACGAAACAACGTTCCTCGTGACCGAGCTGTGCTCCACAGTTACTGTACGTATAACTCACACACAGCCCAGAAAATATACCGCCAAACGAAACAACATTCCTCCAGACCAAGCTGTACTCCACAGTTACCTGTACGTATAACTCACACACATCACAGAAAAGAATATTGTGACAAATAAATTAACAAATAATTAGGTTTACAGCACAGAACATATAACTCACATACAGTAATATCCCCAGAAATCAATTAACCCACGATAAGGTACATTTACAACACAGGTTAAAAAGTAAACAATGTAACGCTGCTGGTGTTTCACGTGTGTTGAGACCTGGGTGGTGGCAGGGAGTTCAGTGGTCTCACAGCCTGGGGGAAGAACTGTTTCCCTCCCTAACAGTCCTTGTCCGGGTGATATGGTACCTTCTGCCTGAGGTGGGGTGTCAAAGAGATTGTTGGACGGATGGGGGGATCATTGACAAGGCTGAGGGCTCTGTGTATAAAGTGCTCCTGATAAATACCTCTAATGGGTGAAGAGAGACCCTGACGATCCTCCCAGCTGTCCTCACAGTCATTTGTAGGGACTTGTGGTCAGCTGCCTTGCAGACGGTCAGGACATCCTCGAAGTGCTGCTGTAAAAATTGGTTAGAATGGCGGGGAGCCCCACTCGCCTGGATCTCCCCAGGAAGTGTTGTGTTTTCATGTCGGAGAGCCCGGAAGGCTGTGTATACACAGGGTACAAACCCGTCCAACGATGTGCCCGTCCGCTGGTGGTTCTCTGGCACCGAAAGCTTCTGACCGCGAGCGTGTCTGTCCGCAGACTGCTGGAACTCCGACGCGCACAGCAGGCCGTCCTTCAGGGGCATCGTCTCCCAGCTCGTGGCCATCGAGCAGTCGACCCTGTTCGAGATGCCGCTGGACTCGTTCCACCTGCTGCAGGAGGACTGGAAGCTGGAGATCGAGCAGATGTTCGACGAGCTGCGGACGAAGGAGAAGGTAGGTGGGATCTGGGCCGGGAGCAGGGTCGGGGTTCCAACTCGTATATACGGCGGGTGGTCCTGGGGAAGATAGCAACGGGCTCGATCTCGGGGAGACACGGACAGTTTACCGTTGGCATAGCAGGGGAAATGGGTCAATTAAGAAAAAGGTAATTTGGGCATTCGGGAGTGATTTCAACAGGGCGTTCGAACCAGGACTTCCTGAGGGTTCTTAGCCCAGGACACCAGTCGGAACTGAGGGATCGTTGATGGGACAGGGCTGGCGGGGTGAGTGGTGGCAGGGAGTTCAGTCGCCTCACGCCCGACACCCCCAGGACCCTGCGGGGCTGCGAATGCCGGGGACCGTGCATCTCCCCCGGACTCTGCATGTCTCCCTGTGCCGTGCCCCCCAGGAGCTGCGGAGCTGGGAGGAGGAGCTCTCCCGGGCCGCAGTGCAGCAGAGGAACCACGAGGAGCTGCTACGCCGCCGGGAACAGGAGCTGGCCGAGCGGGAGATCGACATCGTCGAGCGGGAGCTCAACATCATCATGCGGCAGCTTTACCAGGAGAAGCCCCGCGTCAAGAAGCGCAAGGGAAACTTCAAACGGAGCCGCTTGAAACTGCGGGACGGGAACCGCATCAGTTTACCCTCAGGTGGGTCCGCGACCGCTCCCAGCGCCGTGCCCCAGCGGGGCAATTCCCTCCTCAGCCCAAACCCAACCCTGCCCTCACCCATCCCGACCCGGACCCTGCGGGCTGGAACAGGCCAAGCCCACAATCTCCACCCCGACCCGTACACTGCGGGCTAGAACAGGCCAATCGGCCCTCAATCTCCATCCCGACCCGTACACTGCGGGCTAGAACCGGCCAATCGGCCCACAATCTCCATCCCGACCCATACACTGCGGGCTAGAACCGGCCAATCGGCCCACAATCTCCAACCCGACCCGTACACTGCGGGCTAGAACCGGCCAATCGGCCCACAATCTCCATCCCGACCCATACACTGCGGGCTAGAACCGGCCAATCGGCCCACAATCTCCAACCCGACCCGTACACTGCGGGCTAGAACCGGCCAATCGGCCCACAATCTCCACCCCGACCCGTACACTGCGGGCTAGAACCGGCCAATCGGCCCACAATCTCCACCCCGACCCGTACACTGCGGGCTAGAACCGGCCAATCGGCCCACAATCTCCACCCCGACCGGTACACTGCGGGCTAGAACCGGCCAATCGGCCCACAATCTCCACCCCGACCCGTACACTGCAGGCTGGAACAGGCCAAGCCCACAATCTCCATCCCGACCCGTACAATGCGGGCTGGAATCGGCCAATCGGCCCACAATCTCCAACCCGACCCGTACACTGCGGGCTAGAACCGGCCAATCGGCCCACAATCTCCACCCCGACCCGTACACTGCGGGCTAGAACCGGCCAATCGGCCCACAATCTCCATCCCGACCCGTTCACTGCGGGCTGGAACAGGCCAATCGGCCCACAATCTCCATCCCGACCCGGACACTGAGGGCTAGAACCGGCCAATCGGCCCACAATCTCCACCCCGACCCGTTCACTGCGGGCTGGAACAGGCCAAGCCCACAATCTCCATCCCGACCCGTACAATGCGGGCTGGAACAGGCCAAGCCCACAATCTCCATCCCGACCCGGACACTGAGGGCTAGAACCGGCCAATCGGCCCACAATCTCCACCCCGACCCGTTCACTGCGGGCTGGAACAGGCCAAGCCCACAATCTCCACCCCGACCCGTTCACTGCGGGCTGGAACAGGCCAAGCCCACAATCTCCATCCCGACCCGTACAATGCGGGCTGGAACAGGCCAAGCCCACAATCTCCATCCCGACCCGTACTATGCGGGCTAGAACCGGCCAATCGGCCCACAACCTCCATCCCGACCCGTACACTGCGGGCTAGAACCAGCCAATCGGCCCACAATCTCCATCCCGACCCGTACACTGCGGGCTAGAACCAGCCAATCGGCCCACAATCTCCATCCCGACCCGTACACTGAGGGCTAGTGCAGGCCAATCGGCCCACAATCTCCATCCCGACCTGTACACTGCAGGCTAGAACCGGCCAATCGGCCCACAATCTCCATCCCGACCCGTACACTGCGGGCTAGAACAGGCCAATCGGCCCACAATCTCCATCCCGACCCGTACACTGAGGGCTAGAACAGGCCAATCGGCCCACAATCTCCATCCCGACCCGTACACTGCGGGCTGGAACCGGCCAATCGGCCCACAATCTCCATCCCGACCCGTACACTGCGGGCTGGAACCGGCCAATCGGCCCACAACACTCTGCTGAAATAACTAAACAAGTAATTAACCAGTTGACTACACCCATTTGTTCTGTGTAAGCCTTTTCCATGCTCCTGCGCTCACTCTGCCAGGGTTGAAGGGTGACAGGGTTGGTGGATGACAGGGTCCCTAAGTTCTTCAGACGAAGGGGTGTATGTCCACAGAGCTTTTCTCAGTCCTTTCGAGATCTCATGGCCACTGAACTGTCTTCACTGCCATCACATCAGATTCAAAGCAGCCACCGTGTGTACAGGACAATCCCACGACCAGTGGCAGTCGAGGGATAGGCACTGAACCCAGATCAGTGTGGGGGGTATTGTCCCTCTGTCACCCCTCCCACTCTGCTTTTCAGACCAGGAAACTCTCCTCACCCCCCCCCCCGCCCCCGTGTCAGTGTGCCCACTTCCCCGGCCCCTCTCCTGTCCCTCCTCGTGTCAGTGTGCCCACTTCCTCGGCCCCTCTCCTGTCCCTCCTCGTGTCAGTGTGCCCACTTCCTCGGCCCCTCTCCTGTCCCTCCTCGTGTCAGTGTGCCCACTTCCCCAGCCCCTCTCCTGTCCCTCCTCGTGTCAGTGTGCCCACTTCCTCGGCCCCTCTCCTGTCCCTCCTCGTGTCAGTGTGCCCACTTCCCCGGCCCCTCTCCTGTCCCTCCTCGTGTCAGTGTGCCCACTTCCTCGGCCCCTCTCCTGTCCCTCCTCGTGTCAGTCTGCCCACTTCCCCAGCCCCTCTCCTGTCCCTCCTCGTGTCAGTGTGCCCACTTCCTCGGCCCCTCTCCTGTCCCTCCTCGTGTCAGTGTGCCCACTTCCCCGGCCCCTCTCCTGTCCCTCCTCGTGTCAGTGTGCCCACTTCCTCGGCCCCTCTCCTGTCCCTCCTCGTGTCAGTGTGCCCACTTCCTCGGCCCCTCTCCTGTCCCTCCTCGTGTCAGTGTGCCCACTTCCTCGGCCCCTCTCCTGTCCCTCCTCGTGTCAGTGTGCCCACTTCCTCGGCCCCTCTCCTGTCCCTCCTCGTGTCAGTGTGCCCACTTCCTCGGCCCCTCTCTGGTCCCTCCTCGTGTCAGTGTGCCCACTTCCTCGGCCCCTCTCCTGTCCCTCCTCGTGTCAGTGTGCCCACTTCCTCGGCCCCTCTCCTGTCCCTCCTCGTGTCAGTGTGCCCACTTCCCCGGCCCCTCTCCTGTCCCTCCTCGTGTCAGTGTGCCCACTTCCCCGGCCCCTCTCCTGTCCCTCCTCGTGTCAGTGTGCCCACTTCCTCGGCCCCTCTCCTGTCCCTCCTCGTGTCAGTCTGCCCACTTCCCCGGCCCCTCTCCTGTCCCTCCTCGTGTCAGTGTGCCCACTTCCTCGGCCCCTCTCCTGTCCCTCCTCGTGTCAGTGTGCCCACTTCCTCGGCCCCTCTCCTGTCCCTCCTCGTGTCAGTGTGCCCACTTCCTCGGCCCCTCTCCTGTCCCTCCTCGTGTCAGTGTGCCCACTTCCCCGGCCCCTCTCCTGTCCCTCCTCGTGTCAGTGTGCCCACTTCCTCGGCCCCTCTCTGGTCCCTCCTCGTGTCAGTGTGCCCACTTCCTCGGCCCCTCTCCTGTCCCTCCTCGTGTCAGTGTGCCCACTTCCTCGGCCCCTCTCCTGTCCCTCCTCGTGTCAGTGTGCCCACTTCCTCGGCCCCTCTCTGGTCCCTCCTCGTGTCAGTGTGCCCACTTCCTCGGCCCCTCTCCTGTCCCTCCTCGTGTCAGTGTGCCCACTTCCTCGGCCCCTCTCCTGTCCCTCCTCGTGTCAGTGTGCCCACTTCTTCGGCCCCTCTCCTGTCCCTCCTCGTGTCAGTGTGCCCACTTCCTCGGCCCCTCTCCTGTCCCTCCTTGTGTCAGTGTGCCCACTTCCCCGGCCCGTCTCCTGTGGTCCCGCCTATGTTTGCGTCTCGCATCTCCAGGTCTGCGGAATTGGACCCACGACCCACAGAGGACACTGGGCAGCAGGCTGGGCCTTTGCGGGTGTGTTTGCAGGGAGAATGATGTTTCCTCGGTAGAAATGGACACAGTTAATTCCAAATTTAATTATCGGCCAACCATACCCATGTATACAGCCCAATGAAGCGACGCTCCCCTATGGCCAGGGTGCAAGACACGGTAGCAACAGAACACAGCACGTATGGTTATGACGTGATATCGTTATGCTTTGTGATCGTTACTGAGGCTGAGATTTCTGCTTGTTCCAAAGGGTTTGAGCACAAGATCACGGTGCAGGCCTCTCCCACGGTGGACAAGAGGAAGGGGCAGGGGCCCGCTGGTCTGAGCCCTCCTGGTAGTCCCCTCATCATCCCCAGACTCCGCGCCATCCGCCGTAAGTCTCCCCGTGGTTCTCACCGCCCCAGTTAAGGTGAATGAGACCCTTAAGTAACTTCAGAATCAGAAACGAGTTTGTTCTCACTGATGTGTGTCATGAAATTTGTCGTTTGGAGACAGGAGTGCATTGCAAGGCGTAGATGCATAGCCCAGCAGACCAGACCAGCTAGCCAGCCAGACAGGTAGACCAGGCAGGCATTCTGACAGAATGAGAGACGGGTGAATGGTACAAACGAGGAATAGTGTTCATGGGTTCAATGCCCGTTCAGAAATTGGATGGCGAAGGGGAAGAAGCTGTTCCTGAATCATTGCCTGCAAGACTTCAGGCTCCTGTAACTTGTCGTTCCTTCCCTCCGCTAGCAGCTGATGCAGATCACAAGTCCTGTTTGTGCGACCACTGACACCAGGTGGACAATCTCTGACAGTGGGTGGGGAGATCAATGGTTTTGTAAAGACTCTGCCCAGAAGAAGGCAATGGCAAACCGTGTCTGTAGAAAAATTTGCCAAGAACAATCATGGTAACGGAAAGACCACGACTGCCCACATCATACACCACGGCACATGATGATGACGCCATACTCCACGGCACATGATGATGATGTCATACACTACGGCACATAATGATGACGTCATACCCCACAACACATCATGATGATGTCATACACCACTGCACATCATGATGATGTCATACACCGAGCTGTGTTGTGGGGGTGCGGGGAGGGTGTTGTCTGCGGGGTGGGACATCTCTCTAGAAGCAGCTCACTCTCTGCCTGTTACACTGCTGGTGTTTCGGGCAGCAATGAAAGTCCTCCATCTCTGGGGGTGTTCAGGGCTTCCTTCATCATGTCAGTAGCTTCCTCTCGGTTTTCACTCCCGTCAGGCATGCAAGTCCCGGGTGGAGACTCAGGAATACCATCACACTCCGATGTAGAAGGATTCTTCATGGCTGTTTCTGTAACCATTTTGTCTGACCAGTCAGGGTTGTC
Organism: Hypanus sabinus; assembly: GCF_030144855.1. NCBI lineage: Eukaryota > Metazoa > Chordata > Chondrichthyes > Myliobatiformes > Dasyatidae > Hypanus > Hypanus sabinus. The sequence goes on along the minus strand of NW_026781272.1, from coordinate 1,724 downwards.
AGCCCTAAACTGAACACCCGAACCAGGAGAACCGGTGGACCACTCTTAGTCGGGCCTCAACAATTTGACCTGTTTGCAATGGGTGACCCGACCAAGAGCCAAAGCACAAAGTCCTGACTCCAGCCAGCGTAGCTGTCGGGTCACTGAGGCACGCGAGCCTCCGAACCACGGCAAGCTTGTGTTCGTCCTGGCGGTCTGGCAGTCTGGGTCCGCTCTTTTCCAGGTTCCAGCTCAGTGCTGTTTCTGTTAAGGTTGTGGTATCTGTCGAGCTGTGGGGTAGGGGCTGACTCTGGAGGTGTTGTCCTTGTGCAGCAGCATGGGGAATTCCTAAATCCGGACCCCCGACGGGAGACCAGAGTGCACAAGGAGCAGCTGGTGAGGTGGGCAAAGACAGACGGGGACACTTGCAAAACGCTAGAGGAACTCAGCAGGTCAGGAGAAGACCAGACCATTCATCAGGTCTCAGTCTCGGCCCGGAATGTCGACTGTTTATTCAGTTCCTTAGATGCTACCTGACCTGCTGAGTTCTTCCAGCATTTTGTGTGTGTTGCTCTGTCCATAGACACTGTCTGACCTGCTGAGTTCCTCCAGCATTTTGTGTGTGTTACTCTGTCCATAGACACTGTCTGACCTGCTGAGTTCCTCCAGCATTTTGTGTGTGTTACTCTGTCCATAGACACTGTCTGACCTGCTGAGTTCCTCCAGCATTTTGTGTGTGTTACTCTGACCATAGACACTGTCTGACCTGCTGAGTTCCTCCAGCATTTTGTGTGTTACTCTGTCCATAGACACTGTCTGACCTGATGAGTTCCTCCAGCATTTTGTGTGTGCTACTCTATCCATAGACACTGTCTGACCGAGTTCCTCCAGCATTTTGTGTGTGTTACTCTGACCATAGACACTGTCTGACCTGCTGAGTTCTTCCAGCATTTTGTGTGTGTTGCTCTGACCATAGACACTGTCTGACCTGCTGAGTTCCTCCAGCATTTTGTGTGTGTTGCTCTGTCCATAGACACTGTCTGACCTGCTGAGTTCCTCCAGCATTTTATGTGTGTTACTCTGTCCATAGACACTGTCTGACCTGCTGAGTTCCTCAAGCATTTTGTGTGTGTTACTCTGTCCATAGACACTGTCTGACCTGCTGAGTTCCTCCAGCATTTTGTGTGTGTTACTCTGACCATAGACACTGTCTGACCTGCTGAGTTCCTCCAGCATTTGTGTGTGTTACTCTGTCATAGACACTGTCTGACCTGATGAGTTCCTCCAGCATTTTTGTGTGTGCTACTCTATCCATAGACACTGTCTGACCGAGTTCCTCCAGCATTTTGTGTGTGTTGCTCTGTCCATAGACACTGTCTGACCTGCTGAGTTCCTCCAGCATTTTATGTGTGTTACTCTGTCCATAGACACTGTCTGACCTGCTGAGTTCCTCAAGCATTTTGTGTGTGTACTCTGTCCATAGACACTGTCTGACCTGCTGAGTTCCTCCAGCATTTTGTGTGTGTTACTCTGACCATAGACACTGTCTGACCTGCTGAGTTCCTCCAGCATTTTGTGTGTTACTCTGTCCATAGACACTGTCTGACCTGATGAGTTCCTCCAGCATTTGTGTGTGCTACTCTATCCATAGACACTGTCTGACCGAGTTCCTCCAGCATTTTGTGTGTGTTACTCTGACCATAGACACTGTCTGACCTGCTGAGTTCCTCCAGCGTTTTGTGTGT